>NC_141144.1:82146169-82446169 GCF_053477565.2 Lygodium microphyllum
AAATCTTCTTTTCAGATGGCTTTAATTTCAAGAATGAATTGAAGATTAAAATTAATGGAATTTGGATGTCCTCCTTGCCCGAACACGTACGTGCTCGAGTCTTGGAGATCAACGTACGTGAACCATAGTAGTTGAAGCACACACACACACACACACACACACACACACACACACACACACACACACACACACACAAAACACGTATTGCTATAAACAAATTGGGCAACTCTTCTGTATCAAACTTAGAATTGGATTGAACTTCTACCACAGACCCGAACAAAATAACCAAATATTTTCATATGCTTGGGAAAGAAGGGTGGATTTATTCTGGAACGGAGAGAGAGAGAGAGGCTTAAACTTTCAAGAAAAGGATGGGCCTTCCAAATTCCTCTTAATTGGTGGACAAATTTGGCAACTCTTCTGTATAATACTTCTGTCAAGCTGGAATTGGATTGAATTTATAAGGCAGAGACAATGGTTTGCACCTATGGGAGAGAGAAATTGAATTGAATCTGCAGGATAGAGCCTCTCTGAACCTGTGGAAGTTGCAGAGCACGCATGTAACAGGGGAATTTGGGGCTGAATTGGCAGGAATTGAGGCTCCATTGAATCATGAAAAGCTGTCAAACCAACAAGCAAGCTGCCTTTTGTGTTTTTCTTTTCGAGTTCAGTCGCCTTTTCTTTTCTGTCTTTCCTTCCTCCCCCATTGGGTCAATCTGATGTGGTGGGATTGTGGATGATGAAAGCAAGAGAGCCTCTTCGAATTGAAAACCATTGAAAGAAGGGGGGATTTGGGCAAAGAGGAGAGAGAGGGGGATGGTGTTGCTGACGACATGGCTGCAGCATAAACAGCAGAAAGCGAAAGTAAAGGAGAGAAAGGACAAGTTTTTTTGATGGCTTGTGTGCTTGTGTGTGTGTGGGGGTGTATGTGCTTCCATTCCAGTCATTGACCCCTATCTTTGCATATGTGCCCAAAGAGGGATCCGTTTATAAAATAATATCCCATGTGCGCCTCATGCCTCTCACTTCAGGGGCTCTCATTCGGACCCCTGCATGGTTTTCCCCCATCTCCACCACAAGTAGGGTACGAGTTGCTCCTTGCACAAGCAAATCAACATTTGTGAGGAACTACTCACAACTTCGGTTTTTGGGTTTTTTGTTAGACTCGTATACTTGAGCCCTCATGCAAGAAAGGCACCTCCTGTCCCTGCATAAGGCGCTCATGCGAGAAAGGCACCTCCTGTCCCTGCACAAGGCAATCAATGTAAGCAAGGAACTACTCACAACTTGGTTTTTTCTGTTTTTTGTTAGGCTGGTTACACACCAAGTGATGGACGGCCAACCCCTGCCTAGAGTGTGGGCATGCACTTTTTGGAACTGGGCATGGACATGGGCGTCATAACTTTACACGCCAAATGGACATAGTTTGTAAAAAAACAAAAAATAATAAACTTATAATTTTTTTGATTGGTTGCAAATGCAAAAAAGTGCACCCTTGTGCGCCACTTTACAAAGTGGGCAGGGGAGACTCCCCGTCCAAAAGTGGTCATGTCCTCTCCAATGTGTAAAGGACTACAAATGCCCAACCCTTAAATAAGTGTTTTGATTGGTTAAAGCTTACAAAGCAAGCGTCCGTCATTTGGTGTGTAACCAGCCTTAGAACCACAAGAGGAAGGCACCTCCCCTCCAAATATTAGCCATGAAACAACGTAGACATCTTCCATGGATACCAAGGATAATTCATGAGCAAAGCAAACAATGGAGCTTGATCCAAATTCGGACCCTCCTCCTTGGCCGCCCTCCCAAGAGGAGCGTTCACCCATGTGTTCAAGGGACAAGAACCCCAATTGCATGAACAATAGGCATCCCTACCCATGTTGCACATTGAACACAAATCATAAGGTGAACCACTAGACCATCACTTTGGGGACCACACAACTCGAGCTTTGTGTAGCCCATACACAAGTTGATGTCTCGAGTGGGACCCAACCTCTTGCCCTTAGTGAGAGGGAGTAAGGAAGAACTAACAGAGAGGAGTTATCATGTGACCATTAGTGACCAACATTTTTGTGCCACATAAGCAATGAATCTACAAGTTGATGTTACGAGTGGGACCTCATCTCTTTCCCTTGGTGAGAGAGAGTAAGAATAAGGAGAGACGAGCTATCATGTGACCATTAGCAACCAACACTTTTTGTGCCACATAAGCACGAACTTTAGTCATCTACAAAGTATGCCCTCAAAAGGGGTACTCCATCAATTTTAGGAAGTGAAGATGTGCTCATAATCAAGTAAATTGTACTTGTCTATATGTTGGTTTAACAATGACTCCCATGTCACAGAGTTCAAATTTTCCTCTACACATGATATGGCTTTAAGTGGTTACTGGAAATATGGTAGCTATCAATGGCCCTTTGAGTGATCCAAAAACTTGGAGAGCTGCACAGCATCTCACAATCTACCCTTCTCATCCTAACAAGAGGAATAACTAGAATAAGTTTGATTAATTATGATGCTTTGGAGGCAAAGATCAACATTATGTGATGGATTCATGAGTACTAAAAATTGCATTGTGAAGAAGGGCACATTGCAACACATGACAAGTTGCTTGTGAGGGATAGAAAGGTTGTGGGTTTTGAATCCCTCCCAATCAATGTATGAATGCTATGATATGTTGACTTTAACCACCACACCAACAAATGCACCACATGATTGGATTTGTTTGAAATAAAGAAATGCCACATTATAGAGGCTCGCCTTCAAATTATGCATCATATAGTTCATATAGCCCATATTGTTGTTGCAATTGTTGGTGTACACTTGGTGAGAGCAACTAAATTACATCAAGTTAAGTAACGTCCAATAACAAACATGGTACTCCTTTCTTTATCTCCTCTTTTTTTTAATTTTGTGTTGAAAATCACTTTTGCATACTAGCAAGTCAATGAAGCAACCAAAAACATTATGCCCAGCTTGTGTTGTTCACATGCTAGGAAATTATAATGTACAAAAGAATGTCATAAGCCCTTATTATCTTGAAGCGTGCCATTGTCCATCATTCCCACCAAGCTTGTAAAAGGATTGCAAACTACCGAATGTCTCCTCAAAATATGAGTTTTAATTATGTTGGTACTAACTTAGGCGAAGCTATAGCACTCGACAAGTCACATCTGTCTAGTTAAGGGGAAAGAAGGTCATAAGTATGTAATAATTTGTGATTCTCATTCTTACACTTGCAAGCGAACCTAGCCCTCGCTTCCTATAAATTCCTTCCTTGTCTATCAAGCTTCTATGCCACCAACTATGCACAAATCAAATGCAAAAAGTTCCACAACAATCACCATCATAGGAGCATCCAAACAAAAAATATGGATATACATGTTTCTTTGTTTCAATCATTCCAAGTGCTGTTACTCTAATCATTCGCCTCCAAGAGAAAGCTCCCTCATCATATTTTTCTAGGGCACCCTTACTTATGGAAATCGAAACAGACATAAGGCATATCTATCTACTTCCAGAACAATAAAGAGTGTGGCTTAAAATTTTAGTGTTAAGATGAGCATGATTGTATCTTTGTAAGCATAACAAGCAATATCGTTACTCCAAATTTACTTTGTCTTTTTCTCCAAGTAAATTTAGATATGGTTCTCCGTATGAGATTAAACTCTTCTAACCTCAATACCGTTCATCATGTCCAAAGTAGCCTTCAATGTTGATACCATGTGCAATATTGCATACCCTTTTTCTTTCCTACGGTAGATATAGTGGTGATGTACATGAGATCAACAAGGACCCAAAACACTTCTCGTGGCCTTCTTTTGTGTCAAGAGGTCAAATTCGCTAGCTTGTAAACATCCATACAATCCCAATTTCTTTTTCTATATTATATTAACTTTTGCACTACCCCATGTGTCCACTATAGCACTTCAAATTGTACAATGTCCCAACATTTTTTGTTTGGCCCCTCACTTTACTACTCGCATCACCACCAAATCTTTCTACCTCCTTGCAGTCATACCACTACCATAACTATACACTATCTTTATTATCTTTCCTTTTTAATCAACCCCTTCTCTTTCCACTCTTTGCACAATTATAACTTAACCAAAAGATAGCCATGTTAATAGCATAATATTTTGCAGCACATCCTATGGTTTTCACTTGAACTGAAAACATGAGGAGGTTCTCTAATAGCCCATATTTCGGATAATTGGTCACATAGGAGATGCTTCAAATAGTGAAAGACATCATGCAGTAATTTGTAAGTGAACATGGCTATCCAGCATTTAAAAGTCAATGTGAAGGCTCTCTCTCTCTCTCTCTCTCTCTCTCTCTCTCTCTCTCTCTCTCTCTCTCTCTCTCTCTCTCTCTCTCTCTCTCTCTCTCTCTCTCTCTCTCTCTCTCTCTCTCTCTCTCTCTCTCTCTCTCTCTCTCTCTCTCTCTCTCTCTCTCTCTCTCTCATTCATGTACACATGCAAATAAAGCATATCTACTTGAGTAGTTTCTTCATTAGAGCTAATTCCTCTTATATACCCTTTTGTCATTTCATAGCTTTATTGCAACTTATCCTTGTTCTTGATAAGATCAATCCTCAATAGCACACAAAAGTTTTTCCTATGTGACATTACACCTTCTCTATCTTATATCATGGCAATAGTAAATAGATTCCCTACGAACTCAAGAGGAGGGATTCACAAAATCTAACTAGTATTGCTATTAGAACTAAAATCAACATAAAATTGGAAAATGAGTTTAAGGTTTAGAAGATGGCCATGAAAGCAAAGATAAAAGTCTAAGATAAAAGGTATTATTTTACAATATGTAAACATCATGAGCTTTTGACAAAGGACTATACCTCACTCATTGTACATCTATAAAATGTGTAAGGGCAAAGGGCCGGAATGAAAGCACAATAAAAAGGGCACAGGCTCTTCATAGAAAAAGGTGTGGCTTTGTTGCTTTAGTTCCCCTTTAAAGTGTTGAATCTTAGTGCTTCTCAATTCATTCATGAACCAAGCATAGAGCTTCTTGAAAACAATAAAAACATATTATAGTAATTTATACATCTACATAATGTGGTCTCATTCTTCAAGTTGATAAAGAACGTGCATATATGCTCCCATGTTTGTGTGCTATTACTTTCCATGAGAGTATAGGTGTACTACAGCAATCTTCCTACTATTGAATTGAAATTTCACTTAGTGCATGCTTCATTAAAGGACTCCTCTTTGAGTTGTGTAGATATGATTCAAGGGTGTTCTAGGTCATGGAAAAGGGGACTTTATACTTGCAGTCATGCATTTGCATTAACATGTATATTTGTGTGTTATCTAATAAATGCAACATGTGTAGATAGTCTAGTTATATACATTGGTATATGTAGAATCTTAGGAGTAGGCTTGGTGCTTACAACCTTCTAGTTAAATTATCATTTTTTCCCAAAGAAGATCTCACATTAAAAGTCATTATTATTTTTCATAAGTAAACACAAACTTCAAATGGAGAAAATAATTCCTTACTTTTACATTTTAAATGTAGATCAAAGAACTCTCTCTCTCTCTCTCTCTCTCTCTCTCTCTCTCTCTCTCTCTCTCTCTCTCTCTCTCTCTCTCTCTCTCTCTCTCTCTCTCTCTCTCTCTCTCTCTCTCTCTCTCTCTCTAATCAAAATGCACAATCATGCCCATATAAATGTGTTCAAATAAGTCACAAAATGACCCACTCAAAGGTCAACTTGATAGTATCATACATTTGACCACCCTTATCCCAAGTCAGTAGTTGTTGTTTTCAATAGTGCCCCATAGTTTAAATTTTATATATGCGATCAATCCCTAATTTCTAGCAACATGAAAGCATTGAATGCTCATCTTGAAAGTTTCCATGAGAAATCCTATCAAATAAAAAACATCAATGTTTTAAGGCTATGGACTAATGCATTTTCACATTATAGAAATATACCCCCCAAACCATTCATATCAGACAAATCTTCTTTTGTTCAACTAGTCATATTTTTCACATGTAAGATATTTTGAAACTCCCTCACTCATCAAGTTACCTTCTACCATGCTAGTCTGCACTCTCTCTCTCTCTCTCTCTCTCTCTCTCTCTCTCTCTCTCTCTCTCTCTCTCTCTCTCTCTCTCTCTCTCTCTCTCTCTCTCTCTTCACACACACACACACACACACACACACAGATAGCCTCATTGCACCAAGTAGTAGTGGGGGCTATGACTTCACTCACCCCACTATCACCACGTCACACAAGGGGAGCTTCAAGGTTTCAAAACCCCACTCCCCAACTACCACCTAGTCGCATAAGGGGATATTTGAGGGTTTCAAAAAACTTAACCCCATCTTACCACTTAAGCAAATGGGGGACTTTGTAGGGTGCAAAACATGTATAAGTGATCCCCTCATTGATATGTTGCATGCCTTTTAACAAATATTGATACTTTTCACCACCTATTGCACATAACCATTCCCTTAATTTGCAAGCCCACTCCCATAGCTACTTAAATGGCCATTGATGCAAGGGGTAAGGCTACCCCTTCACAACATTTGGTTATAGTGATAAGTCCTCATGTGATAAGACTTTAAGATTGGCATGATAGAAGTTCCAAGTTTATCTATTTTGTCACACACACACACACTCTGTGTGTGTGTGTGTGTGTGTGTGTGTGTGTGTGTGTGTGTGTGTGTGTGTGTGTGTGTGCATCCATTAGCTTATTAATAATATGCATGTGTGTTCTAATCAACATATGAGTATAAACAACTTGGAGGTTGTGCTACCACTTCAACGTGAAAAATTCTCATATTTATGTGTTATTTTTTGAAGGAAATGTGCAAGAGAAGTTCAAGATAGATGACAACTAACGTAACATTATGGGAGATGAACTACATGTGAGCAAGGTAGCTTAAAAGTAATGCACAAAGTTGGAGCAGGAAACTATTTCATTTGGAGGAAGATTTTTGCTTTTAATAAGACATCATAGAATAGCTTGGAAAAGATTTTCAAAATTTTTGTATGGGCCAAGCACGAAGGGTAGTCTTGCTATTCCATCTCATGGGAGATAGTTATAGAAGATAAGAAAAAGGGTGGCTTAGGGGTGGAGCCTCTTCAATTCAAAGCCAATAGGCTCCTTTGAAAGCTATATCATGACTAGATATGGGCTATTATTAATAGGCATGTTATATCTAAGTGCCCTATTCAAGGAGGGTGATGGGGTGAGGTTTGGAGTGGTAGGATTTTCTCATTAGCTATGCCACTATAATTGAAGTCAAAGCATATGATGTGATCAATGGTTCAGTCCCTCACCACATGGAAATCTATAATCAAAGGAGAAGATTGGTACAACTATAATGATGGGAGAGGAGACAAATCATTAAAACAATCTATTTAGACATGTGATAAGGCCTTTGACAACATGTTTGTGCCACTTAACTCTAATATGTTTGAGCTTTGAACCTCAAAGGTCTCGAGTGTTGGGTTAACATTTGGCACCTTGCTCAACTTTGATGGTTGGAGGAGAAGGAAATTTCTTAGAAATGGATAGTTATTGATAGAGAAAAGTAGTGGGATAGTAATGAGTAGGAAGAAATATTATTAGCCAACCTCATGCATAGGAAAGCCACTGGCTTTGCTTAGGTGCTTGAGAAGTGAAGCAAACAAATGCCTTGTTGATTGTAAGAAGAGATTGGATTTGCAACCATATCAAGGTCCCACCCTAATCAAAACTATGGAGTACTAGGAAAAGAAATATCCAAGGACTAAGATGAACTTGGAAGCATAGGCTCAGGAGGCTGTGAAAACTAACTCCATCCATTAAGCTCAACTTAATTTTGTGGAAGGTACTTACAAACAAACTAGCCACAAAGCAAAGGCTACACAAAGGTGAAGTGGTATCTCCGACATGCCCAATTTGTGAAAGAGGTGAAGGATCAATTAGCCATGTAATCTAGGAATGCAGGGAGGTTAAGAAGTTGTGGAGGCAACTCAGCAAATAGTTAGAAAAGGTTAGGTTTCATGCTAAATTTGATACTAAAGCAAATTTGTATGGGGAGTCATGACAATTAAATGAAGCATCTCCTTGGATCTGTAATACCAGTAGGCCATTATATTTGTTCATGCATGCATGTATGTATATGTATATGTATATGTATATGTATATGTGTGGAGAGAGAGAGAGAGAGATAGATGGATGGATGGACAAGCATATATATGCATATATTTGTAAACACACACGTGTGCTTGTCCATCCATGCATCTATCTCTCTCTCTCTATATGAGTGTGTGGCATGATCTCCACTAGTCATTCTCAATCTCTCTTGCCACTCATAAAGTTCTCAAAACCTTCATTTAGCATATATTGTGGATGTGGCAAGTAGGAAATTCATATATCACTACATCCTTGGACATATTGGCACATAAGTTGCAACCATACTAAGTAATAAACACAAAGATCTAGAGACTTATTATTTATCAAGTAGGTAAGTAATTAGGTTCCCTACATTGTTGAAGCAACGTGGCTAGGCTAGCAAAAACTAACCCATCTTCATGGAAAGCGTCAAGAAGGAAGAACATTTGTGAAAAGACCATGTGTCTACTTAATAAATGTCTTGAAGCATACGCATTTTGTATCTTATCATAATAGGAAACCAAGGAACATTATGAGTGGGACATTCTTGAGACCAACCACCACCATGGACTAGGTTAAATCATAGCCATACAAGAAGCAACAAATTTGGGAGAAATTAGATAGAAAAGATCCTTCATTCAAACAAAGCAAATGAGCTACAATAGTGGTTTAGATGTTAGATATAAATGGCATTGAAATGATTGTTGTTATTTTATTGAAAGACCTAGTAGCTCCTAGAAAGATCCTTTGCCTCATTCATGCCATAAAGAGAAAACACATAGGAGTGATTTAACCTTACCATCTCTTGTATCCAATAAAAATGTTTATTTATTCTCTTTCATTATACCTCAAAAGCATGCGCTAATAAGTAGATTTACTCTATTTGAAAGTTGATGTGTACAATGACTCAAGATATCACAAGCATGTGTGTCTTTCATGCTATCATGAGAGAATACCCCTAAAAAAAGTGATTACAATGCATTTTCTATTTTAAAGAATGATTCCAACCACATGCAAATGAAAATGCAATATTAAACAAGTACATCATGTTAGTTCCTATGTAGGATGAGGTTTGGTTGTGATTAGCATGTGTTACTTTCCAAGGACATCTATGAAAGTTCTTCAAATAATGATCTACACACAAGAGAGAAGTTAAGATGGCACTTAATGGATAAGTTATGATGGATTGGCCCAATCAAGCTAAATATAGTAGGCAATTGAATAATGGTAATGCTTTTACATTAACTCCAAAAGTATGTTTTTGAACTCACTCAGACATACCAAAAATCCTCATGTGAACTTTACAAAATGTTTGTGACCTTAGATAAACTCAATGAGACAAACTACGTAACATTTCAACCTCAAAGGAAGATATTATTAGGGTGCACATCTAGCTTCCTTTAAGATGCTCTTTGCTCTTTTTAAATACAACATTCTTTTGTGAAGGTTGATTTAAAAATGTTCACTCAATTCATCAACATGTGTGACCTAAACATTTGTCATGCATTTGACTTCCAATCAAAGTCTAGTTACACCTTTTCAAATAGTTGATGTGTGAAGATTATTGCTTAATAAACAATTAGATCATTCACTTTATCAACTATGATGTGTGGTTATATGCAAGTTTATTGGCTCTTTTGGTCACACAACTTTCGATCACATTTTAGAACATAACTAATCGGTGCTTATAAGAAAATCTATGGAAGTTCTAGCAAACGAAGGATTACAATATGCCATGATGCATGCATGAAAAAAAAATGCACATATATGCACACAAGTACAAAATCACTTTCACGATCTTTAGAGAATATTCAAAAGGAAAAGGCTTAAAAACAAGACATTAAAAATCTTAAGAAAATCTTACATAGTGTCCTCCATTAATTTGATGTAACTTGGAGAAGGTCTTTAATCTTTCGAATCGTGGATCGTGCAATATCATACAAATTTATTCATGGTGTAAGGAGTGAACATATAGTGTCTATCACAATCCATGAAATAAAAGTAATACCTTTTCACCTTCATATTTGTGGCACTTGAGGTTTTTCCACCCCAGGTTTCGTTTGAAATTGGGAGTCTAATCTCCACTAACTCAATGAAGTGATACAACACCTTGTTGAAAACGTAAGAAAACAAGAAAACATATTAGAATATGATTCACGTGAGGCCTTTGTTTTTGTCATTCTTACCTAGACATGCTTGGATATGGCCAACCAAGTCTTCTTGCTTAAGTGCTTTCTAATAGAATATGTCCCCTTGACTAATATAATACAAATTTTCATTTGGACAAATACTTTCAATGGCTTTTCCATGATTAATAATGTTGGGTTTTCAATTATTCATGGGTCCTCCTACATAGTCATCTATTTTCCTACACACTACAAATAATTGAAATTACAAGCAATATTTCAAAAGATAAACTGCCTGATATACACAAACGGCTTTCAACACATTCAAGATAGACCAAGTATCCTTTGCAACATAAGGCATTCTAGATTATGTGTACACATGAAATATTTATGAATAATATATGGTAGATTGCTTAGTACTCACTAGAAAACACATATGCTAATTTTTTAAACCTCTTAGCCTATTGTCTCTTTTTCTACTTAAGAAGCATGTACTATTTTGAAGAATTCTATGATCTATTTAAATATGCAAATCCATCCTAACTTGGAATGTGAATTCTAACAATGTTTATATCTTAGATGTGCTATGTAAGTTATTGTCCCCAACTTGAATGCAAAGTGCCATTGCAGTTTTATATCTTAGATGTGGTATGTAAGTTATTGTCCCCAACTTGAATGCAAAGTGCCATTGCAGTTTTAAATGAAAATTCACCTAATTCAATTTATTTAATTTATTCCCAAACAATTGTTATGCTATAGAGCATTCCTAACAATTAGGGGTTAAAGGTAGCATGTGCTTAGCCACCTACATTTACTTATACTTACTGACTGCACACCTGTACATTGAGTGGTAGCTGCCCATCACTTTATTCATTATTCTTTACATGATAATAAAATAAGGGAAGGCTGGTCACACATTGTCACTATTGGAGTTTCCACACACCGATCTCTCTCTTCTTTGCTCAAACCTCCATAACTCTTGGTTTTCTTCTGCTTTGCTTGTACTTCTACTCCTACTCTATCTTTCAATTGGTATTAGAGCGCATTCAATGAGCTTTTTTTAGATTGCATCCAGCCTGAGAAGAAGAGCTTGTTTGAAGCTTTCATGGCAATCACACACCTAGATACGCATCGGTCCCACTGAGCTTCCACTTGCTTCCACTTACTCGAGAGTTGTTTAAGGCCTTCTGGGGGATTGTTTGAGCATTAGCAAGTGCTCTATTGTGTCTTACACTATCAATAGTAGCCCCTTGCCCTGTAGGAGTAGCCCAACTATTTGCCCTTGTATTTTCAGCCCTTGTCTTGCCGACTTTAGATAATCTATAGTTCACTCCTCCTTGCTTCATGCTTGGATAAATCATTGGCCACCATTTGGGCATTGTTTTGGCATTCACTCTTTTTGGCTTTGGTTTTCGGGCTACTTTGCTATTATTACAATAGTCCATATTCTCTTTGTTTGGTAGATGGTAGGTGTTAATGACATTGCTATTAATACTTGAGGAGTTGAATGAGAATAATTTTCACAATTGGAACACTCAGATTTGGCAATTATTGATGCAAAAGAAGTAAGTGAAGCCATTGAAATTAGAGGGCAAAAAGCCAATACTTTATAATGCAGAGGATTGGGAAGAGCTTGATGAGCTATGCAAGTCTACTATTATTTTGTCATTATCAAAGTAAATGTACTTATTAAGATTGAGCATGGTGCTTATGCATTATGAAAAAGTATTTGTGACCTCTATGATAAGCAAAGTCCTGCAACTTAGCTTATTTTAGCTTAGAAACTCATGGTCTTTTGCATGAAGGAAGAGATATCTATGTCTTATCACTTAAATGAGTTTTATTTAATTTTTAGTCAGCTTACTTTGTACGGTCTTATGTTTGAGGTCATGCCCCTTTTCTTTCTTGCCACACTACCTAAGTCTTGGGGTATATTCTACACTACTATGAGTACAAACCCTCCTGAAGATGGCTTTCAGCTCAAGGTTATAGAGGATGCTTACAAAAGAAGTAAATAAGTAGAATATTGATTTATCTTATACTTCTCATGCACTTACGGTGAGAGGCAAAAATGATGGTAATGGAAATAGTAATTGTGGTAGAGACTCATAGCCAAACATGTACAAGTCTAAGTCTCGTGGGCAATCGTGTAGTAAGTCCCATGGTCCTAAGTTCTTAATCCCAGTGCAGAGAAAGCAAAAAAAAAAAAAGTAGGGTAAAGCAAAAAAAAGTAGCCCAACTGAAAAAATAGGAGAAAAAAAGGCCAAAAGCGCAAGGACAACCTTAAAAGTTCAAGGCAAGTGCAAAAGAGGAAGGTCACATTTTAAATATAAAACCACACTCTAAATCCTTGTAAAAAGGTGCTATGTGGGCATGGGTGAAGGCACAATGCAAATAGGAGGGGAATAGGAAAAGAGGACCTAGGCTAAAATGGCTAGGCATGTAAAAAAGGGATAGGTGCCCAAAGGGGATTAGGGTTAGAGTTTTGTGTAAAAGGCAAAAAGTGAATGAAGAAGCTCATTCTTGTGTGTGACCAAATCTAGCTCTCCTCTTCTTCTTCTTCTTCTTCTTCTTCTTCTTCTTCTTGCTTACTTAAGCTTGTACTTGAGAGAGGGAGTGCGAGGGAGTGAGGGTGAGGAACCATGGTGGAGAAGCTCTCCATCTTCTTCTCTTGTCTCGCATGCGGCAATGGAGCATGGAGCTTGAGGGTTGAGCTTACTTGATCTTGCACCTTCGATCGTGGAGCTACTGGAGTGCTTGAGGGAGGAGGTAACTCGATCAAGTATGGAGGTAAGCTCACTACACTCGTAGGTGTGAGAGCGCGTACAACTATGTGAGAGGTAGCCATAGCACTTGGCTTGAAATGCTTGAAACAATAAGCGGTCCGTGGGTCTTGGTAGTCAAGTGAGAAGCTTCCACATTTTGGCTCCGTTGCCGAGACTGATGGATTCAAGCTTTGAGTGCTTGTGCACTCTGAATCGAGCATTGAAGTAGGGTTTTTCCCAAACCGGTGCTGCTTGAGATAGGTAGGAAGCGAGGGAGTTAAAGAGGTATTCGACCTTCTTTGCAAGTAAATTTTTTTGGTTTTTGGGATTGAGGTAAGTAGATTGGATTAGTCTAAGTGGTTTCTTTTGATTTGGATGTATTTAGGTAAAGAAGAATGTAACGTGCCCGTCTATCGGCTCTGTCCAAGCATATTGTTTTAGCGGTCCATCGAGGGACGAATCTAAGCGACACCGTCCGGCACTCCCATGGAATGTTATGGGGTTTGTCGCCTAGGAATTCTCGAGTTTGCCTCGCAATGGAACGTTTGCGACCGAATCCACTAGGATCGACTTGAAATCTGGGTTTTTAGTGGTCAAGATCTTCTGACATCATTCTAGCGTCGGGTCCTGGACATCCTACTTTATGCAAAGATACCCAAGCTGAAGCAAACCCAAGCCCCACTTGGTTCAAAGAGAATGGAAAGCAAAAGGGATGCGCCGCTCAACCTCTTTTCCTGTAGGGGATAGTCCCATTCCGGTCCCCTAAAATGACATGAATTGGGTTCTAACCTAACAATACCTAAAGGTTGTATGATTGTAGAACCTTGTGAGAAGCCTCCCAGTCCTCTGGGACCACCCTTTTGTAGGATGGACCTATCAGAGGTTTCATCCCCTCGCTTCCCTCAATAGGTGTTCTTTAGTTATCTAATTAGGTCCTATCACATTTATGTGTGATTTAAAATCATCTTTCTTAATTAAGCCATTTAGGGAATAGGGTTCGTTCGCGTAACTTATGGCACTGACACGAAAACAGTTCAGATAGGTTCCTTGGAAGTAAACTTTATATTAGCATTTTAAATGAGATACAATTCTTGTCCAAAAAAGAATGATTTCTGCAATTCGTGAGGATGCGCCTTATTTCTTTCAAATTTTCATGCTTGCACTAGTAAAAGGACCTCGAGAATCCATCTCAAGTTACTTAGTTCGTTTGAGTAGGGCCCGAAGGTAGGGAATTTACAGCCAAAGCCCTTCATGGCATCCAAGCGTCCTCCTACGTTCAAACAAACCCATAGAGAGACCTCTCATGGTGGGTTCAGTCCACGTTCCCATCATGGTTATTTAGAACCCCCTTGGATAGGGTTGGTGGCCAACTGGGGGTGGTTTGGTGCGCCCTCCATGAATTCAACCTGATTCATTATTCCAAAATTTTTTGTGAGTTTGGGGTCATACAATCCTTTCATAGATGGTGTTCCTAAATTTACAAGCAGAAACAATAATAAAGGCGAGTGCTTGGGACATCTACTAAGGTGGAGTTTCTATTTTTTTGAACGCTTAGCGTTTACCCTTTTTTGGGTTTTTTCTTACCTTGATATCAACTTCCATAACCTTTTGAGGGATGGAGAATACCCTCATTCCGACCTCAATCCTATGTGATAGGAGTGAGCAATTACTCTATTAGATCTATATCTGATAGTTGTTGGATGGTAATTCCCTGATTTTCTAATGTTTAGTCCAGGGTTCTTATCTTAAGGTCATAGGTCTTAGATGACTCAAACTAGGATTTCAATTGGTCAATTGGTAACCCTTTTATTCTTAGAACCTTATAGGGGTTTCTAAGTTTACCTTAGGGTTTTACTCCCTTAAGAATTCACAAGAGAAGCTTTTGTTCATTCCTTCTGCAAGTCAAGAGTAAACTAAGCCCTTTTGCACTCCTTAAATACTTGGGAGTACCGAATGTCACATGGTGAATGGTTGTTCTTTCTTGTGGATATGACATTCGAGTTTTCTTTTATTGGCTTTGAGTTGTATCATATTTTAAAAATGATATCTTCAAGGGTGTTTTGGACTCATTGCGGCTAGTTGTTAGGATAGAGATGAAGGAGCGTGTTTGCTTGACTCTAAGTCAACATATGATCGTAACAATAATTTTACCTATTTACAATTAAATCCTAACTGAGTTGAATTAAACCCTAGCCTTACTTATCATATGGGGTTTCATTTACTGAACTGCCTCTTGCAATTAAGCTTAGCAATTCACATGCGCATCTTAAATCTATATTTTAAGATGAATCCCTATTATGTAGTGCAACCGAAACTATCCATGATGCCATGCAAATCCAGATGCAAGTCTTTCCTGAGTTGATGATGCAATGTAGAGCTTTCGTTCTTGGAAATTCATCTCAATGAACTATGCAATTCATAAATTATGACTTATATTTTTCTTTATGCGAGGTACATGAATTTGTCATGCCTAATGTAATTGTGAGTTAATTCACTCTAATGGTCTATAGGATGCAATCGACTTACACAGTATATTTATATACATTGGCAACCTAAGATGCACTTGTAAAATTTTGAGCCTAATACTCGACTTAGTACTGCAACAACCCATAGATGCTTAATCGATTCATGGCAAATCATGGTCATTAAGCCTTTGCAACTACCTTTCCATTTAAGCAATTTACGTGATGCAAAGTAAGATTTCTTTTGGCCATGATTATGATTTATTGTTCTGTTCATTAGACATCGTAACAATAGCTGGTTTTGGAGTGTCGAATTAGCATTGAAACCCTTAAACCCATTCGTGTTAGCAATGACATCCTTGCTCGATCCTGCTTCCATGGTTGCGGCCTTTCCGGTTACTTGGGAGAGTTTGCACTTTGGGGCCATTTTTGGAATACGGTCTTTACTTCTCTCGGAGCACTCCTTTGTGCCAGAGTTCCCTATGCTTGCTTTTGACTTCTGTAGCCTTCTACCACATAGAGGGGTAGCTGATGGAGAGATCACGGGGATGGCGAGGGAGGAAGGATAGTTGTAACCTCTTCTCAAGAGGGAAGGAAGGAGATTTCCTTGAGCCCTCCCTTCTCTTTCTCTCTTTCTCTCTTTCTCTCCTTCACAAGTTGGCAGCAAGGGGGGAATAGAGGAGAATAGCATGGCATTGAAAGGAAGGGGGATTATATAGGGGAGAGATGGGTATTAATTTGGGGGGGAAAAGGCTGTGCTAAGGGGTCCTTAACTTCACAGGACCCCCAGACTACCCGTCGCCCTGTAGCTATTAAGGTGAAGGAAGGAGTAGTGGGGGGGTTGGAGGTGGCACAAGTGTGCCCCCCCTCCCATCGGATCTATCGTCATGTCCACTCACCATCTCTCGTTGACGACGCCCATTGCAGCTCTGCCGTCATTGTCATCCTCTTCACCTACCTCAACTACATCTTCAACTTCCCCCTCCCTCCGCCAAGTGGCGGCGTCGACAAGGGGGGGAGACATTAAAAAAAATTCATTTAAACTTATTTGAAAGGGGGGGTCTCACGGCAGCATGTTACATCCTTCCCCCCTTAAGGAATCGAGATGTCCTCATCTTGAAAGGAATTGGGGATACTGTTGGTTGAGAATACTCTCGTCAATCTATGTGGCATTTTCTTTTGGATAGTCCTTCCACTAGATGAGGTACTCTTTGAGGGTTCTACTCATCAATATCTTTTCCTGAATGTTTAGGATTCTATCTGGCCAGAGCTCAAGGACTCCGTGGCTAAGCATTACAACTTGTTGATCATTGAGTACATGACTAGGATTGGATACATATTTTTTTAGTAGGCTAATAGGAATACATTATGAACCTTTACGTTCTCAAGGAGTTGGAGTTTTTAGGCATTGGGCCTTAGGCACTTGAGGATCCTATAGGGTCCGCAATACCTTGGATTCAATTTCTTAAATTCTCCCAAAAGGAACTCTTCTTGGGTTGTACATGAAAAAAAACCATATATCCCTCAATGAAGAGTTGCTCTTGTCTATTTAGATCTGCATAGGCTTCTACTATCCTTGGCAGCTCTAATGTCTTGTCTGATGGCCTTGACATGCTCATCCATTTCCTCAAGCATTTTCTTGGAAGCTTCTACCCTTAAGGTAGGATCTGAAAATTTCAATGGAGTACGGCAATCGCACCGATACAATGCTTGAAAAGGTGTCATTTGAATGCTTTGTTGGTAGGAAGCATTATAGGCAAACTCTACCAATGGTAAATATTGGGTCCACGTCATGGGTTCACGACAACAATATGCTCTAAGGATATCTTCAATGACTTGGTTGACCCTCTCTATTTGGCCATTTGTTTGAGGGTGATAGGTTGTATTGAAACAAAGTTGAGTCCCAATGGCCTCGAATATCCCTCTCCAGAAGTGAGATGTGAAGAGGGAATCATGGTCACTAACAATCCTTCTAGGCAACCCATGGAGTCTGAATATCTCCTTGATGAATTAAGCCTTTGCAACCACCTTTCCATTTAAGCAATTTACGTGACACAAAGTAAGATTTCTTTTTGATGATTATGCTTTATTGTTCCATTGATTAGACATCGTAACGGTACCTGGTTTTGGAGTGTTGAATTAGCGTTTAAACCCGTAAACCCATTCGTGTTAGCAATGACATCCTTGCCCGATCCTCCTTCCGTGATTGTGACCTTTCCGGTTACTTGGGAGAGTTTGCACTTTGGGGCCATTTCGGAGCTTGGAATACGGCTTCAATTATCTCGGAGCACTCTTTTATGCCAGATTTCCCTACGCTTGCTTGACTTCCGCAACCTTCTGCCATGTAGAGGGGTAGGTGATGGAGAGATCATGGGGATTGCAAGGGAGGAAGGGTAGTTGTAACCTCTTCTCAAGAGGGAAGGAAGGAGATGTCCTTGGAGCCCTCCTCTCTCTCCTTCACTCTCTTTCCCTCTCTTTCTCTCTTTCACAAGTTGGCATCGGGGGGGGGAGGGGGGGAATAGGAGAATAGCATGTGCTTGCTGAAAGGAAGGGGATTATATAGGGGAGAGATGGGTATTAATTTGGGGGGGATAAGGATGTACCAAGGGGTCCTTAACTTCACATGACCCCCAGACTACTTGTCGCCTTGTGGCTATTAAGGGGAAGGAAGGAGTCGTGAGGGGGGGTTGGAAGTGGCACACGTGTGTCCCCCCCCCCCCCCCCCCCATCGGATCCGTCATCATGTCCACTCACCATCTCTTGGTGTCGACACCCATTGCAGCTCTGCCGTCATTGTCATCCTCTTCACCTACCTCAACTACGTCTTTAACTCCCCCCTCCCTCCACCAGCTGGCGGCGCCAATAGGGGGGTGGGATGTAAAACTTTTTTTCATTTAAATTTGTTTGAAAGGGGGGGTCTCACGGCGACATGTTACAAGAAAACAAGGAAAATAGAGAAACATACAGTAGGGTTTCTGCTATAATAGCATGCCCAAAACATATAAAAAACATGGAAAAGAGAGCTTTAAGGCATTAACACAACAAAGAGAGAGAAGAAGGAAGTGTTAGATATGATCAATGCCCCACCCTCATTAGGTGCTACCAATGATCCATGGTGCTCAAAGTTGTAAGGCCCCCATTATGAGGAGAAGCCAAATGTGAGCCCGGACATTGGTTGAGCCTTGACTTGTATATCAGATGAGGTCTATGTGACCGAATGGCAAAAAGGTGACCGTTGTGGGTCTAATCTTTGGGTTAGACGGAGTGGTTAAGCTGGTAGCAACTCGAGGCGCATTGCATCGAGTTGCGGGGTAAGGAAGTTAAAAGGGGCCCCTATTGTGGGGTTCGGGGACCGCGGAAGCGGCCCCTGACTCTGGGGGGTCCTAGGGGGGCCGCTGGCCCCCTTGGCAGGGGTTTGGGGGCAGCGCCTCCGGCCGGATGGTAAAGGGAATATTCCCTAGAATATTCCCTAGCCGACTAGTGGAGGTTTATATGGTAGGTCGGTCAGGCCAACCTCACGGCCTTCGCAGGCTATAAAAGCTAAACCCCTTCACAGCCATCGATCACTCATCTTTCACCCAGTCAGAGTTGTTGTTCCAGCTAGCCTTAAGCTCTTCACCTATCTTCTGTCTAGATCTCCATCTAAGCTTCACACAGTGGAAGCACACGGGTGGATAGAGCCATCTTTGTATCAGTTGTTTGGAGTTAAAGAATTTATTGATTCTCCTCTTATCTGTTGTGTACTCTCTATCTCTTTCTCAGATTCTATTCGCTGCGCCGTGTAATATTTTACATGGTATCAGAGCCTAGGGGGCTCTAGAGATCAGAGAGTGTGCAAGAGGCAAATGCTTCAATAGCAAAGAGAAACTATGTCGACTTCCGGAAGCGGTTCTGGCGCATCAGGAAGCGGTGCAGGAGGTGGTGTTGCTGTACCGGCTATTCAAACACGGAGGATTCGTCCACCAACCTTCAGCGAAGGCAAGTTAGATGGTACAAACTACACCTTGTGGAAGTTCAAAATTACAACTATCCTTGATTCTTATAAGCTTTTGGAGACTGTGCTGGGGACTGACGCAGAACCACAGCCTACCCCCGACCCATCAAATCCTAGTGTGATGATTCCTCCGAATGCAGATATTCTACGAGCTTGGAAACGAAGGAATGCAGATGCATTGTGCGCCTTAGTTACAAGCTGTTCTGATAGTGTTCTGACTTTGATTCAGCATACAACCAAAGCGTCAGAGGCTTGGAATGTACTAAGGAGTCAGTATGAAACACAAAACCAAACAAGGATTCAAAACTTGGAGAATCAACTAGCAGCGGAGAAGTTTGCTGAAGGAGAGACGGTTGAAGCGTTCATCACTCGGATTAAGAATCTGCGCGACCAGATTGCTGGCACTGGGATACAAAAGACTAGCAAAGAGCTAGCTCGGAGGTGTCTTCAGATTTGTCCAAAAAAGTTTGATGGACTAGTAACTGCCCTTAATACTCAGGTGAGACCTCAAGCTTTGACTTTTGAGGAGTTTTGTGCATTATTAATTGAGGAGGAGTTGAGGCTGAAAGCCCGAGAAGGAAGCAACAATGGAGATGCTGCATTCTCTGCCAATGCAAAAGGCAAAGGTGGTTCCTCCACCAAAAATGATGGTGATAAAAAGAAGAAGGGCGGCAAGAAGAAGTTTCAAGGAGAGTGCTTCTACTGCAAGAAGAAAGGACATGCAATTGCAGATTGTCGTGTCAAGAAGGCAGATGAAAAGAATGGTACCCTTAAAAGTAAAGGGAAAGAGACAGCCAATACGGCTGAAGCAGAGTTAGAATTATTCATGGCGACCATTGAGGAAGTGTGCTCCTTGGCGCAAGAAGAATCTACCACCGACTCATGGGTGTTGGATAGTGGGGCCTCCCGTCACATGACCAACAAGAAAGGTCTATACAGTTCTATGCAGCCTCTACAAGAATCCATCACTAAGACGGTTGGAAATGATGCTAAATGCCCTACTGTGGGCACAGGTACTATTTCTTTTGTTGCTGCAAATGGTGAAGTCAAAAAGCTTTCAAATGTGTTGTATGTTCTCGAAATCAGGAGAAATCTCTTATCAGTTGCTGCCATAACTGATCTTGGTCATGAAGTGAGGTTCAAGAAGACAGGTGCAGAAATTATTGATAGTGCTGGCACAATTGTTGGCAAAGGAGAAAGAAGGAACAACCTGTATGAGCTAAGTGCTCATACAGCCACCGCTGGAGTGGGCACAAGTAAGCTTTGGCATGAAAGGTTTGGACACATTGGATTTGCAGTGTTGAAGGAGATGCAAAAGCAAGGTATGGTTGCTCACCTACCTACAATAACTGAATTGAAGGAACCATGTGAAGCCTGTATGATGGGCAAGCAACAGAGAAAGGCATTTCCACAAGAAAGCAAGAATAGAGCACAGGCTCCTCTAGAGTTGGTGCATGCTGACTTGTGTGGTAAGATGCCTACACAGGCCTTGGGGGGATCTTCTTATTTTATGTTGATTGTCGACGACTAGAGTAGGAAGATGTGGGTGTACTTCCTTTGTGATAAGGCTCAAGCTTTTGGTAAGTTTAAAGAATGGCTAAAACTTGTTGAGAATGAAACAGGGAAAAGTGTGAAGAAATTTAGAACATATGGTGGTGGTGAGTTCAACTCAAAGGAGTTTGAAGGCTTTTGCAAGAGCAAAGGGATCAAACTTCAATTGACAATGCCTCACACACCTCAGTAGAACGGTGTTGTGGAACGCAGCAATCGCACCATTGTGGAGATGGCAAGATGCATGCTAAAGGGCAAGGGATTGCCTAACCATTTTTGGGCTGAAGCTGTTAATACTGCAGTCTACATTCTAAATCGGAGCTACACAAAGGCCCTCAAGGGAAAAACACCCCATGAGGCTTACACTGGTAAGAAACCATATGTCTCACATTTCAGAATTTTTGGATGTGAATGTTATGCACATGTTCCAGATGAGAAGAGAAACAAGTTACAACCAAAAAGCAGAAAATGTATATTCTTTGGTTATAGTGATGAGCAGAAGGCTTACAAATTATATGACCAAGAGGCAAAGAAGATCATCGTGAGCCGTGATGTGGTGTTCAAGGAGGAGCCGCATACAGTGGAGGAGGAGAAGGCAAGTTCTTCTACTTTATCATCAAGTGAAGAAGTAGTCCACTATGAACCTGTCCCGAGAGCTGTCTCTATCCTTAAGGAGGAGGAAGCATCATCTTCAGATGATGAGGAAAAAGTTCACCAACCTAACATCACCCCACCAGAAAAACCATTACCGTGCTAGGTGAAGCATCTCTATGACCACAATAATCCTATGTCTGCATCTCTTGAGGAGAAGGCAGACAGACCAAGGAGGTCTCAGAGAATAGAGGAGCAAAGGAGGGCTTCTGCTCACATAGTCAATATGGCCTTGATGGTTAAGATTATGAGAGAAGTAAAGGAGCCAATTGACTTAGAAGAAGCACTTGCAGATCCATCATGGAAGGCTGCTATGTAGGCAGAGTATGACAACATAATGAAGAATTACACTTGGGAGCTAGTGGATCGACCAACAAAGCAGAAGGTTATTGGCACCAAGTGGATCTGGAAGGTAAAGTACAAGGCTGATGGTACCTTAGAAAAGTACAAAGCTAGACTGGTTGCCCAAGGATTTTCACAAGTTGAAGGGTTTTATTTTCAAGAGTCATTTTCCCCAACTACCAGAATGACCACTATTCGCACGGTACTTGCAGTGGCTGCCCACAAGAAGTGGCCAGTGTACCAAATGGATGTTAACTCAACATTCTTAAATGGTGACCTCAAGGAGGAGATGTACGTGGCTCATCCACCAGGGTTTGAGGCCCCCCATTCTGAGAACAAAGTGTGTAAGCTGAAGAAGGCATTATATGGGCTGAAACAAGCCCCCAGAGCATGGTACCAGTGGATAGATAAGTTCTTTTTAAACCTAAACTTCAAAAGATGTGCCTCAGATGCTAACTTGTATGTTTACAGGGATGGTAAAAAGTCTGTAGTGATTGTCCTATATGTGGACGACCTTCTTATCACAGGTGACTATGAAGATATGATCAACCAAACTCGAAAGGCTTTGAGTTCTGAGTTTGAAATGATAGACTTGGGCTTGCTGCACTATTGTTTGGGGATTGAAGTCTGGCAAGAGCCAGGAAAGATCTTCATCTCTCAAAAGAAGTATGCATGGGAGATCTTGAAGGCATTTGGCATGATCGAGTGCAAGGAGATAGCTACACCTATGGAGGTGAATGCAAAGTTATCCATCGAGGATACATCAGCACTAGCAGACATTAGGAGGTATAGGAGGTTGGGTCGGCAGTCTGATCTACTTGTGTAACACCAGACCAGATATCAGTTTTGCTGTTGGTGTTTTGAGCAGGTTCTCAAACAAACCTCATGAGAGTCATTGGAAGGCTGGGATGCGGGTGCTCAGATACTTGAAGAAAACTCTTGACTATGGTATCACATACAGTTTCGAAAACTTCTCTTGTGGGGAACTGTGACTCAGATTGGGCAGGAGACAGTGATTCCAGGAAGTCAATTTCTGGTTATTGTTTCTCTTTGGGTTCAAAAATTTTCTCTTGGATTAGTAAGAAGTAGCCAACAGTGGCATTGTCTTCTACCGAAGCGGAGTACAAGGCAGCTTGTTTTGCTGCATGTGAAGCAGTATGGTTGAGAAGGATTCTATGGCATATGGGAGTGCAGGATGAAGAACCAACTGTGCTAAGATGTGACAATCAGAGTTGCATCGCCATTGCCAAAAATCCAATGTTTCATGCACGCACCAAACATAAAGAGATCCAGTATCACTATATGCGTGATTTGATGGAGGATGGGATAGTGGAACTGGTCTACTATCCAACAGAGGAGAATGGAGCAGATATATTCACCAAAGCACTTATGAAGGATCTGCTTCAAGTTCATCTTCAGAGACTCGGCATTGGGTTGAGGAGATAGTTCACCTATGGGTGGACATTGAGGGGGGGTATTAGATATGATCAATGCCCCACCCTCATTAGGTGCTACCAATGATCCATGGTGCTCAAAGTTGTAAGGCCCCCATTATGAGGAGAAGCCAAATGTGAGCCCGGACATTGGTTGAGTCCTGACTTGTATATCAGATGAGGTCTATGTGACCGAATGGCAAAAACGTGACCTTTGTGGGTCTAATCTTTGGGTTAGACGGAGTGGTTAAGCTGGTAGCAACTCGCGGCGCATTGCATCGAGTTGCAGGGTAAGGGAGTTAAAAGGGGCCCCTATTGTGGGGTTCGGGGGCCGCGGAAGCGGCCCCTGGCTGGGGGGTCCCAGGGGGCCAGCGGCCCCCCTGGTGGGGGTCTGGGGGCAGCGCCTCTGGCCGGATGGTAAAGGGAATATTCCCTGGAATATTTCCCTAGCCGACTAGTGGAGGCTTATATGGTAGGTCGGTCAGGCCAACCTCACGGCCTTCGCAGGCTATAAAAGCTAAACCCCTTCACAGCCATCGATCACTCATCTTTCACCCAGTCAGAGTTGTTGTTCCAACTAGCCTTAAGCTCTTCACCTATCTTCTGTCTAGATCGCCATCTAAGCTTCACACAGTGGAAGTGCACGGGTGGATAGAGCCATCTTTGTATTAGTTGTTTGGAGTTAAAGAATTTACTGATTCTCCTCTTATATGTTGTACTCTCTATCTCTTTCTCAGATTCTGTTCGCTGCGCCGTGTAATATTTTACAAGAAGTAACAGGGCAAGAGAGAAAGGATTTAAGAAGCCAAGAGGGCGAGGGGAGAGCTCATTTATCATTTCTGAGTTGGGGAAGAGAGCTTGATAGAGAGAGAGAGAGCTATAGGACTGGAAACCATTTTGTGCTTTGGCAATCTTCACCATTGTGCTTTCAAGCCCCGCAGGTAAGCTCTAAGTGTGCCTTTGTGTTTGATGATTGCTCCCAAGATCATAGATGGAAGATTGATCTTGGCATGTGTGAGATTTAGTAATATTTTCATCATTCTGGACCCCCGGCACTTAGATGGATTCCATAGTCGTCTGATTCCCACTATGACTTGGATAGTTTGAGTCACAAGTCCACTTGGACAACCAAAAACCGTTGAGTCCCATCTTGGACTTGCACCTTGGACCTAGTCAACCAAATTGAGATGCCCCATTATTGACCACCTGGATGCTCACATATTCAGCCTCGGATGGTCGAGTGCCCATTCATTAAGACATTTGGACTTGGATGGGTACCCGGCTCGGATAGTCTACTCGGACTTGGACAAGCCCACTCGGACCCACCCTAGGGCATGGAAAGGCTAAACCCAATCTAGCCAACACCTTTGTAGGCCTCCAAATGCGTATAATGTCTCATAGGGCCAACAGAATCACGAATCGCAATCTAAAGGCCCATAAAACAACTGTGATAGTGACCCTTAGTCCCAGTCCCGATAGAGACCCATACTAATTGACCAAATATGTTACCCCTTAGATCATACGTCTAGGATGCTACAAAGACTAGAACGAACCAACTAGAGTGGTCTTTAAACACACGAAAGGATAAGGAAAAGTGTTTGGCGCACTATATTGTTTTCATTGGATTCTCACACTGCATCAATTAAACACTTGACGTGCATAGAAAAGCTGATAGTCTGATTTCACACAACGCACTTTGAGGAGCATAACACTAGCATTTGAGTGTCCGTAACATTGAGGATTGCTTTAAATAACAAGGAACTTACTCAAGATGAGATAAGTTGAATGAACCCACTATTAGGAGGAGTGGACCCCAGACATCAAATAGTAGCCAAGGACACCAATCACCGAATACAGAGAAACTTGAAATGTCAAGCCATTTAGGGAGCAACAACGATGGGCACAATTAGGGATGCAGCTCTACCCAACTTGATTAATCTGATTGATGCCCTAGTTTCTCAAGAAGTTAGCAATATATTAGGAGCTAGCACCAGTCCATAAAATAATGGGCTTGACTTGGGAGAATTCCTAGTCAACACCCAACAACAATTGATGACCCGGTATGGCCTGCAAACTAAAATGGAGCATCATGATAGACCAACCCAAGGACATCATAGCCAATCTAGAGGAGGAGAGAAGGTTGTCAAGGAAATTATCGCAAGGTATAACTGCCTATAACCAAGAGCAGGGAGCTCAAAAGCTGAGGTTAGACATAGAAATATGTGGGGTCCAATGTATCTTAGAGCTCACCACAACCGAAATAGGATAGGAAAAAAGCTAAGGGGGAGAGAGCACTAGAAGCTGATCTTATGCTGAGCGAGCTTCTCACATAGCGACTCTTAGACAATATGGCTATAGAACAGAGTGGAGCATCCATGGCAACTTCGTTGCTAGTAGAACTAGGAATCACCCCGAATTCTAGGAGCTAGACCAAGAAACATGTGGTTGCTAAGCAACTTGACAAGTATCAGCTTGACAATGACCCTTATAGCTTTGTGGAGCAGTTTGAGCAAGTATCTGAGGCTAACAATATCTCAGACCTTGCTCAACATGCACAAGCTTTTGAACTTTGCCTAGGAGACAAATGATAGATGCGATACACTAGTCTAAACAATGCCAAATGCAATGACTTCAATAACCTCAAGAATCTCTTCATCAAGAGATTCTTTGAGGTGGGATATTCTGACAACCTCATCGTTAGATTGATGAACACTAGTCAAAAGGACAAGGAGGATATCTGAGACTATGTCACCCACATTCGGAGTCTCTTTAAGAGAGTCCCAGTTGCCGCAGAGTAACCTAGCGAATGTGCAATCTCCACTATGTTCATAAGCGAAATCCAAAGCTAAGAACTTTACAAGGCTTTAGTGAGCAACTCAACCCTGCAAAGGGATGTGCTAGTTAGGGTCTTTGAAGAAGCCATACGAGTGGATGACCTACTCAAGGAGAGGAGCTCAAGACCCACAACCTGAGATAGCACTACCTCTAGAATCTCAGAAAGAGCTACAACCGTTAGTGAAAGATCCAACCAGAGCACCCAAGACAAGAAAAAGAGTGTCGAGACCAAAGCCAGCAGGAGTTGGTGGACGTGAAGCTAGAGTTGGCTAGGCTTCAAGAGATGATGAGAAATCATGCATGACCTCACATGCAATGTGTACATTATTGTGGAGAAAACCTCATTCTGACCGAGTGCATGGATCCTAGATCCAGACCCTATGCCAATTGCGATAGGTTTGGCCATCATGTAATGCATTGTCGATTACCAAGGCGATTTCCATACTCACAACCATACAATTAGCCTTACTACTTGGGGAATAGACCACAACCTTTTGGAAGGGGGCTCCACTAGCTCTCCCAAAATCCAATGATTCAAAGCTAGCTGTCCCTAGGATGGACATCAACCCTAGAGGGATACCTAGACCACCTAGACCCATTGTAACCCATCCACCAAGCGACACTCCAATACATTACGTAGAGGAGAGAAATGAGGATGAAGCATATGTAAACCCTTGTATCTCGTACGACAAAGATGGCAATTCCATCTTGATGAATTCCAAACTAGTACCAAGGATGGCATTGCAGGGGAAGAGGTAGAGGTCTAGGAGGATAGGACCAAGAACCCATCACATGCTAGACTTGCGGGGTGACCTAGGACACATCTCATCTCAATGCCCTAAGAGGGAGCAAGCCAATCGAGAGAAGGATGACCTAAGATGCCCCAAGTGTGGGATCACACACTTGTACACCGAGTGCTCTAAGGTGAAAACCTCCCACTAGTTCAACTATCATGCCATCTATACCATTGGGACTGTTTAGAGTTGAAACACTTGGTGGTGAAGCCACACCATTTCGCTAAATGTCATGAACCAAGCAGTACATGCAAAGAAGGCCAATATTTCACTACCATGACCTAGCAACCTCGATGTAGCTTCAATAGGGAAGAAAAGCCATAAAAGAAGGAAAAAGCAGGCTGAGATGAAGACTATGCTTAAGTAAATAGTGCCAGCACGTTACCAAAGGGGAAGTAAGCCATGGATGCAGAAGTAGAGACATCTACTCCTAAGACAACAGAAAAGGGAAGTGCCAAGGTTGGAGAATATTTTGATCTGAGGCACCAATTAGAAGTGGTTGATAAGGTCAAGGAGTGGGTAAGAGAAGCCATTATTAAAGGATGTAGAACCCATTATCAAAGATGAGATCAATGAGCTCTCTAGTGTGAGCACACCAGTCTCACCTACTCTGTTCAGATTAAGAGATGAATATGTACCCTAAGTAACATTGCATAGACATAGCCTAGATACCAGAGGTGGGCATATTGTCCAACATCATTGGCAAAAGAGTGTAGAGCCTAACAAAAAGCAAGTGGCAGGAAACTTGCTCATGATGGTGATATCAGCCCCAGTGACCTACCTCTAGGAGAGTTTCTTAGGCAGAACTCGATGCTATGGCAAGGATTGAAGCAGTGGATAGAACGACATGACAAGCTTGGAGTGACCGACTTGCCTAACCATGACACAGTAATGCACATACCAAGCTTGACCTTGAACTCAGTGCCTAAGTACTTGAACGTAAATGCCTTTTGGGACGGCACTAAGATGCATGCAGTCTTGCCTGCCAAAGCATTAGGAGATGTTATAAGGAAGGGAATTATAGATATGGGAGTTGGAGTTAGTGTGCTTAGCCACACAGTCCTATAGGCTCAGGGTAACCCACTTGTGGAGACCACAAGGTTTAATGCCATACTGGTTAACAGAATGAAGGTTAGACCATTTGGAGTACTAAAAGACTGGTCCTTGAAGATAGTGGAAGTGCAGTTCTCAGTGAACTTCATAGTCATGAAGCAAGGGGACTACAGCATCCTACTAGTCCAACCTTGGATGTGTAATGCATGAGTGATAGAAGACTATGGCAACAGTCTAATGTTCTTAGGCAACATATTAGAAGCTGTGAGAGTCGAGATGGATACTTGGAAGACCACTTTGGTCAACCTAAATGCCATTTTCTCTATCTTGAAAGGAGACACACAAGTCAACAAATCCTATGGGCCATTAATAAAGTTATTCCCGTGCCCCAATGATGAGCAGGATTGGATGCATGTGCTAGCCACCATCGATTTGTTATTCTCAAATGAAGAGGAGGATTATAAATAGGCTGCTAGTAGAACCCCCTGTAAATGTGAGAGTTGCTACTATCACTGAGATAGAGGATAGGGATGAAGAAATGGTAGAACTTGCCTACCTATGCATATCAGTGACTAACTAGAAGACACATGTCTGTGACACACTTATTAATGAGGGAGCTAACTATAATATCCTTACACATGACCATTGGACACTCATTGGTCAGCCCAATTGCAATCTACCAATGCTAAACTCAATCCATTTAAGGGATAGTCCTACTCACTGCTGGGAAAATAGTGGTCTCTATCGAGACTGAAAGTCTTCATATGATCTTCTATGAATGCATGATACCAAGGTCTCCGATAAAGAATTATTGCTAGGATGTGCATTCAAGAAACAAGCACACTGCAATGTCGACTATGACTTGTGGCGCATTCACCTCGCCATTAGTAATGTTCGGATAGTGACAAATTTTGGCAAGGGTAGCGGGGCTCCATCGCAGAGCCTATTGCAGTGCCACTGGTAGAGGAACCAAGTGCAAGGTCTAAGGAGGGGGTTCGTAACTTGTCCCACCCCTGCAAAGACAAACCGCCTGCACCTAAAGGAGCCACATCCAAGACCATTGAGCAGTAGCTCAGACGGATGCCCAAACAACCACCACAACCACCTAGAAGCTAACCGCGAACTTGGAACCACAGAACATCATGCCCTAGGCCTAGGAGGCAAAGCTAGCGCTACATAAATAGACGAATGATCAAGCCAAGATGGGTGCCCAAAGTCCTATTGTGCACCCAAGGCTACTATGAAGGCAACAATTGGATTCGATTGCCCAAGACTATGAGCGACACACGTGCCCCTCAATCCAGGTCCTCTAGCCTATCTCCACAAAATGGTAAGTTAGTCAAAAATGAGAAATCAATTGACTCAACAAGCACCAAATCCAGAGCCCCAATAGGTCTATTGACCAAAATCGCAGTTCGCTACATCCAAACTAACTCAACCTAACACTTCTATCATTCCAACTGCTATACAAGCAGAGAGCATCATATCAATTGAGCTGTAAGACCGATCTATAGCATAAGTGGTTGACAAACACCCCATGGAACAACTTAGGAGGCAAGCATTGGTAGTGGAGTTATCCATGCTATAGCCAAATCCCAACCTCCCACATGCCTTAGACCCTCCTATAAGTGGAGATCCATCCTTGCCTTGGCCTTCGGACCTTGTCGTGAATATATGGGGGATGACCTCGTCACCTCTTATTAGATGCTTGGATGCCACAATCATCACAATAGCTAGGAGCTATGAATGGTTAGAATTAGGCCTCCTCAACGAGCCATTAGCAATGGAAGTGTGTTCTTTGCCATGCACTTGGGAGGAATATGAGTTCATGTTCATTAAGATTCTCGAAATGGCCAAAGCCTTGATTGACGGTGAGATCTCTCAAGAGCAAGCTTGCACACAATGATTGATCACATCCTATCACAGAAGCAAAGCCTCTGCAACAAGCCATGAGCTAGACGAGCTAACAAAGCTAGTTGACTCTAACTCTTCCTTTCTGCAAAACTAGTATTCTTTGCACCTCCAATGGGAACAAGAAGGTTGCTAAATCATGACCAATGTCGAGCAGAGATGCATAATCAAATCCGCTGAGTACAATCCTACCTATGTCGCTCCTACCTCTTTCTTTAGAATCTTGGCCATCATGCACAAATGACCTTTAGAGGAATATGTCATGGCCCACCCCTATTTTGATCGAATCATGAGCAAGGAAGAACTACATATTGCTAGTAGGATGAACTCCGGTGACTTCCTCACTGATATCCTGACCTGCATTACACATGTAGGCATTAAACCTCATGACATGGACCATCACACCCAATTGGAGTATAACCCATGTTGAGATATTTGCAATCACACCTACTTCAGTCCCTTTGTGAGGAGTAGTGAGGGCTCATGACTAGAATCCCATATGCATAGTAGGAGAAAGTATCACCACTCAAATCCTATAAAGCATTGTACTTGCACTCTTTTTCTAATGCAATGATAGTACTCTTTTCTTTCCAATAAAGTGTCATGTCACTGTCAATACACAAGATTGTGTTTATGAGTCAAAATCTCAATCTTGGAACCTAATTCACTTGTGAAAAAATTTGTCCTAGTCAGGGTCAATGTCTTCATGAGTTTCTTTTTTCTCTTTCAACCTCCATAGCTTCTGCATCTACCATGCTCTAGATCTTGCATATTTCACATGGTATCAGAGCTCAGCTGAGCATGGCCCAACTCTCCTTTCACTCCTCTCAGCTCCTTTCCATCTCTACTCAGCTCAGTTGAGTACTGGACCCTATCTCCAACTTCATTTGCATTCCTACCTTCAATGAAGCTTCCATGGCAGCCATAGCTAGCAGCACCCTGTCAGCTTGAAGCTTTCATATCTCTCTCCACAGACCAAATCTCTTTGAACTTTCTTCTGGAGAAGTGTTTCCTACTTCCATAGCTCATCCTTGGAACCTCAACCATTCAGATTGAGCTACTATAGCTTCAGCATTGCCTCTTTTTAGAGTCACTGCCATAACTATGTTAGTGGACAACACCTACCTACCTCTGTTGGAGTAGCCATATCTCTTTGATATTTCTCTTGAAAGTTGTTCTTCAGGTCAACGCACAACTTCTTGGCACAAAAATCAAGGAGATTGACGCACACCATGCCCAACATTTGCATTTTTCCAAATATAGGTGTAGTTTTGACAGTGACCACTTTAAAGGCTTAGATCTTTCAACTCGGGCAAAATGAGTACAAACCCTCTTAAGTGGAGTTAGATCCATTAGTTAGGCTTCTCCATCTCAAAGGGTTTGAGTAGATTCGACCTATGGAGCTCGTGGGAGCTCATTTACCAGTCGCTGGTCCGTGTTTTGACAAGACAGCAATAGCCAAACTTCACCAAGTCAAAATCTCATCATTTTCTCTCTTCTGCCACCACTGGAACAACTCACTGCCACTTAGACCTGAAGGTCCCAACATCAAATCAAGAAGGGGAAGATCTGAATCTCAAAAAACTTGAAGGATTTTTGCACGTTTGAAAGACTCAGGGAAGAAACATAGTGCCTATTGACACTCATTTTTAGTGATCTAAACACTTGTGTCTCTTGACACATCTCAACCAACTCTTCTGCTGCTTAGATCTGATAAGTTTGAAGCTGATTTGTTGTTGGTCCCTCAAGTTGAACATGGGCAAAGATTCTCCAATGCCCATTTCAAAGGAGTCAGGTTTCATACCTCAGACATGCATCAAACTAATCTTAACGAAGAAGGGCCTCTGGGCCATTACCACTAGAAAAGAAAAAAAGCCTTGTGATGTGGATCTTGCTATCACCTGGCAAAAGAATGATGATAAGGCTCAGGCCATTATCAAACTGGAGCTAGACAATAACTATATCCACCATGTGGATAACTGTGAGGCTTCGCAGGATACATGGAAGAGAGTTGACACTTTGTTCGGTGCACAATCTAAATCATTAAAGTATGGTCTCCTGATTGAGTTTTTCAGGCTTGAAGTGAAGTCTAGCACATAACTTGCCACACATCTAAATTACATGGAAGGACTTCTAACCCAACTTGCAGGAATCAACATTAAAATGGAAGAAGATGTTTGCATCGGTGTTCTACTTAAGAGTTTGCCTCTTGAATATAATAATGTATCAACAACTCTAATTAATATGCCAAACCTTGAACTTGTTGATATCCAGGCATAACTGTTAGAGGATGAAAAGAAGCTAAAAAGTAAGAAAGAACCAAGTATCTCTCGAGATGAACATGCATTATACATTGACAATAGGTACAAAGGCAAGAAGGATCAACTCTTCTGTGATTTCTGTAGAAGGACCGGACACATCGAGAAGTTCTACCATGCCAGAAAGAGGTCCCAAAAGGCCTATCTAGTTGCAACCAAAGAAGAAGAAGAAAACAGAGAAAAGGAAGAAGAAGAAGAAGACCACCAGGAGAAGGACAAACGTCATCAGTCCTTCTATTCAGATAGAATTTTTTAGCTGTGTATTTTCTAGCCCTAACGCCTCAGAGATAAACTTGTAAACTCCTCAATTATCCTTGTACTACAGCCTCTGTACACTTTGTGAGGCCCCTGCTACAGCCTCTGGATGTCCATCATGTTTGTGGCACCCACACTTAGCCTTTTCAGCAACAATCTCTGGTGTTTTGCCATGTTAATGGCGTGCCCACACTTTGTAGGTGTTGCTTTCACTAAAGCCTCTACACACTTTGTACTTTTGGTTGTGATTGAGCAGGGGTGTTGAGATATTTGCAATCACACTTACTTCAGTCCCTTTGTGAGGAGCAGTGAGAGCTCAGGACCAGAATCCCATATGCACAGTATGAGAAAGTACCAGCACTCAAATCCTATAAAGCATTGTACTTGCACTCTTTTTCTAATGCAATGATAGTACTCTTTTCTTTCCAATAAAGTGTCATGTCACTGTCAATACATAAGATTTTGTTTATGAGTCCAAGTCTCAATCTTGGAACCTAATTCACTTGTGTAACAATTTGTCCTAGTCAGGGTCAATGTCTTCATGAGTTTCTTTTTCCCCTTTCAACCTCCATAGCTTCCGCATTTGCCATGCTCTAGATCCCACATATTTCACAACCCAAACTTTTACGATTGGCTCATGACGAAGTAAAGCACATCACACATGATCTTCATGCCCTTCATCCTTTAATCCTAGTGGGAAGGATTTTCATCATTCCCGGGGGAGGGGGTAAGGTGGAAAAGAAAACATGACTTGAACTTTAGAACTTCAAACCAAATTTCAAAAGCAAAAAGAAAAAGGTTCAAAAGAAAAAAAGGATAAATAAAGGGAACTGGTATATTTGAAGAAAATCTTTTATGGAATTCATGCTTGGAATGTGTGGATTGCTTGAAGTATAAAAAGTTTCCATTCTTTTACTGAAACATTGCACCATTCCATAATGTTTGATCTTAACAATTTTTATTTTTTGTAAAAAGTAGTCTCAAAGGAGCTAATTGTAAGCTATTGTGCCATAGCAAGAACTTGAGATGGCAGCCAACTTCTGTTCTCAGAGGAAGAACACAACATGCACATAATAGCCACTAAAACACAAGTCTACAACCAGCGGAAGTACCATAGTGTCAACAATTTGGAAGATTTGATAAACAAGGCAGGAGAGGTGAGATAAATAGTTGACCAATGCAATCTCTACAGATACATAAAGAAGGTGGGCTAGAAGATCAACCATGGCAGATGCACAGAATTCCTAAGAATCTTCAACATAAGGAAGAACAGTGGCATGGTAACTATTAGGAAGGAAGGCTCCCCTAAAAGGATAGAAGTTGTGCTTAACTCGGAGATAGCGGAAAAGGCCTTAGGGTTGGCCAACACACATGGGAAGAGACTGGAGAGGGACATTTATAGCATGTTGAAGATACTCAAGACAAAGGTTCACACCAATGACAGGATCAGTCTAGTAGACATCCCTAACCCTGCCATCTAGTTATAGGCTAAGATGGTACATGCCCTATTTTCCAATCACACTGATACAATAGCCTCATGGCTCAGATTTTAGTACCAATGCTTGAAAGTATTGTAGTAGGGGCCCTAGATGAAGTAAACTTGAATGCCTATGTTTGTAAGACAATTCAATCATTAGCCAAGGCATTACCATCAAACCAGAGACCTGTAGGAGGGGAGTCACTAGCCATCACAATTGAATCGGACCAAAAAATGCCTACATCAAAAGCATCCTTGATAGGGTTTGGAGCAGTGTTGACCACCATCATCCAAGAAGACATGGGAGAGAGAGGAAGGGGAGAGGAAGTAGGGGAGATTCCCGAAGAGATCTCCCACCCAAGAGCAGCACCTCTCCCCAGTCACAAAGCTTATCAACATCTTCGAAGGCAAGAAAGCTGGAAAACAAAGAAGCGAGCAAGCCACAGAAAGAGAAGACCGTGTGAGCCTCAAGAAAGAAGGGACCCGAGTTCAGCAGCAATAGGAGGGGTCTAGTGAAAGGACCGTGAGTGAGCAAGGCAAGTCCCATCAAGCTAGAGGGAGCATAAGAAAATATTGCTAAAAATTCCAAGCAAGAAGAAGAAGAAGGAGGAAAAAGAGGAGGAATGCATGAGAAAGGTAGAAGAAGAATCTTAAAGAGATTAGAAGAAGAGCAGAGAAAAGGCAAGAAGAGGAGGAAGAACGACTAAGGCAATAGGAGGAGGAAGAGATTGCTCTTTCAAACATAGAATCAAAGATTTAGCCTACAAGTTGTGCCATTCCAGGAGTGAACAATGTCATGGGATTCTTTGCCCATGGTCTAAACATAAAACTTTTATCCTTTACATACATCACTTAGTCACTTGTAATCTAGACATGCTGCACGGAGACTTGCCTAGTGCAAAAAAATCATAAAAACCCAAGACCACTAGCATATGGCATGGTGGGATAAAGATGGGGCCTCTCTGCCTTAAAATGCAATAAATTTATCATGGGTCCTTGACAAGATGATTGAATTTTTCACTTACTCTTTACCTTCCTTGCATTATATGAAGTTGGTACCAGTTTCAGGTCATGTTGCATATGACATGGTATATATGAACATGGAAAATCATATGGCTTGGATGAGGCCTTGACTACATATGTCAATAATGAAGTTATTCTAGAAACATGACTCACAAGTTCATTAGAAAGAAGAATCACTTAAGATTACTATGTTTGTGAGCATAGGACATTGTATATGTCTTATACCTTACTTGTGTAACTAATGAGACATGTAAAATAATCAAGAAAGAAGACAAGAAGGGCAGCATGATTTGCACTGCATTTTGCGGGTAGATCTCAAAAGAGCTCCTTCACTACCACAACAAAGGGAGAGAAAGCCATGCAACCAAAAAGTAACTGCAGACGACTCCACTTGACATGTAAGTGCTACTCTTTCCGTGCTTTGACAAAAATGGAAGGCCACTCTTGGCTGTGTAAGATAGGGCTGAACTGTGTATTTAAAGGGTAGCAGCCCATACATAGGGAAGCTCTATTATGAATCTTGAGGAAGGACTAGGCGTGACCTATGAATTCCTCTATATGCTAAGTTTGATCTCCCATGTCAAGAGAGACATTAAATTCACTCTCTTGAGTCCTTTAAGAGTTGAATAGGGACTGCTATTGATCTTCCAATCCTAAAATCTGAAGGGCTGAAGTTCATCTACTTGGTTTATTGATTAATCTTGATACAAAGGAATCATTCTTTATTAATCTAAAGGGTAAGGGAATGCGGTGGTGACACTCTCCATCTTATCCTCTATTCTTCTTCTTCTCTTCTCTTGTCTCTCGTGCACGACAATGGAGCATGGAGCTTGGAGCTTGAGGATCGAGCTTACTTGAGCTTGCACCTTGGATCATGAAGCTATCGGAGTGCTTGAGGGAGGAAGCAACTGGATCGAGCATGGAGGTAAGCTCACTACACTCATAGGTGTGAGAGTGCATATGGCTATGTGAGAGGTAGCCATTGCACTTGGCTTGAAATGCTATAACGCGCCCTATCGGCTATCCAAGTACGTTTTTAGCGGTCCATCAAGAAATGAATCGAAGGGTCATCGCCCGGCACTCCCATGGAATGTTTCGAGGTTTGTCTCCTAGGGTTTCCTGAGTTTACCTCGCAACGGAACGTTCACGGCGGAACCCACTAGGATCGACTTGAAACTTGAGTCCCTAGTGGTCAAGGTCTCTTGACAACATTCTAGCGTGGGTCATGGACATCCTACTTTATGCAAGGATACCCAATCCAAAGTAGACCCATGCCACACTTGGTTCAAAGAGAATGGAAAATGAGAGGGATGCACCACTCAACCTCTCTGCCCGTAGGCCATAGTCCCATTCCGCTCCCCTAAAATGGCATGAATCAGGTTCTAACCTATCAATACTTAAAGGTTGAATGACGGCAAAACCTTGTGAGAAGCCTCCCAGTTCTCTAGGACCACCCTGGTCGTAAGACAAACCCGTTGGGGTTTTTCCCATGGGGTTCTACCCACCCGCTTCCCTTGATAGCTTTAGTTTTCTAATTAGGTCCTATCACATTTATGTGCAACATTTAAAACTAGCTTCCTTAATTAAGCCTTTAGGGAATAGGCTTTGTTCGCGTAATTTACCGCACAGTCACGAATACAGAGCAAGCAATGTTTTGACAAACAAGTTCAAACAAGTTCCTTAACTTATCTTCAAGTTAATCTTTGTCTCCTGCCCATATAGGAGAAATTATATATTCCCTTCTGTCCAACACAAGTACCCCTTCTGCCCTGCAAAAGTAACTGGTCCCATTCACATGGCACCACAATTTCTATCCATTATCTAGAATAGGATCTTCCAATGCCTCAGACGTTGGGCTCATGACAGCCTACAGCTCCCATCCTAGACTCGGGAAGGGGTGTCTAGAGCTCCATTGACCCCAAGTGATCTAGGAGTGAGACACAATTTCTGTGGTTGACCTTTTCACCACTCGACCTTTGGCCCGTGAATCGAGCAATACCCTCTCGGGTTGAAACGTGGCGTGACCTTGGATATGATCCACCCGTGCAAAATATCCTTCCTTAATCAATCGGATTAAGAATCAAGCACACTCAAGGCAATCAGCCTAATATCATCTTTCAAGAAGACATTCCTTTATTTCCCATGGTAATTTGTCATCACAGACCCCCTGGCATGAATTTACTATCAACCACAAGCACTTGGAGTAATCATCTAAATCACATCCCAACAAGCAGTTTAATGCAATAGCGTTTAGGATATTATCTGATCAATCAACAAAAACAATGGTATCCTTTTCCAAACATTGCAGTAATAGTCGCGATAACCTTTCCATCGTGTATCTGCTCTCCCCCTTGGGATCTAAGTGATTCCATGCAAAATTTACTTAACACTTCCTCCATTTGGCTAGGACATATGTCGAAGTTTCAACATTTCTCAAGACACGAGTTCTAATAATCCCTTACTTTGATTGATAACCGAACCTTCTTCCTAACGAGTACAAAATCATAGGTCTTTCCTTTGACTTAGGGTTTCCTAACCCTTGAGCTCTTCGTTTTCCTTTGAGGCATAGAGTTGTTTGTATCTATCCCAATCCCTGAACATGATTGATAACATCATAGCTATCAGACGGATCTCAAGGTATCTCAGTTTTAGCCCTTATGGTCTCACCGTTTGTGTTAACTGCGCACAACATCAAGACTCCCAATCTATCAAACATAAGCTATTAATGAGAGCTTGGACAAAGGTCTAGAGCTTCGATAATGATTCTTTTCTAGACTAAGTTGCTTGCCATGCAATCCTTCAGGCATGCAAGTTGCAACATATACCTTCAAACCGAGGAAAACACACCCACTATTGCAAGGACATGCTTGAAACCTTAAATGTTGTTTATGAATTCATCACATAGAGTCTAAATACAATTAACTTCTCTTGATACATGCAATAGGGGAATTCAATCCTTTGAATACTTGCAATGCAGTTTATCCTTTTCAATGTCCTATTCTCATGCGGCATAATACGGGTCTAATGCTCCTCATGCGGGAAATAAAAGTAAGCATCTATTAATTTGGAAATACATTACTTACACTCGGTATCACATGCAGATTGGCAATGTTGCCCTCCCTCGAGGCTCCATTGCTTGTTGAGGGATTGCCATCTGAGTGCGATAATTTCTGCTTAGGTGCCATCTCAGATCTCTTTCCTTTTAGATGTGATTTGCATAGGACTTCCGCATCTTGTACTTGATTAGCCAGGGCCAGTTGGGGAGTGAGATGAGCTTGCGGCCGAAGGACAATCATCCAGAAACGGGGTATGGGTCCGTGGCCAATGAGAGAGAAGGAATGCGTGTGGATACCCTCTATGGAGGGGAAGAGAAGGGAACCCCTTGGATTATTCTTCCTTCACTCTCTCACCATGTGTGTCACCCTCTTTCTCTCTCGCTCTCTTCCTCCCTCTCTCACCTTCTCTATCCCCCCCTCTCTCTCTCTTTTTCCCTCTCCCTCTCCCTCTCCCTCTCCCTCTCCCTCTCCCTCTCCCTCTCCCTCTCCCTCTCCCTCTCCCTCCCCCTCTCTCTTCCTCTCTCTCTCTCTCTTTCTCTCTCTGTTTTCTTCTTCTTCTTCTTCTTCTTCTTCTCACCTCTCTCTCTTCTCTCTCTCTCTCTCTCTCTCTCTCTCTCTCTCTCTCTCTCTCTCTCTCTCTCTCTCTCTCTCTCTCTCTCTCTCTCTCTCTCTCTCTCTCTCTCTCTCTCTCTCTCTCTCTCTCTCTCTCTCTCGCTTTCAGCAACAACGGGGGGGGAGAAGTGGTATCCCCTCCCTTCTTTACGATGGGGGGAGGGGGGGTTTATATAGGTGTTTTTTTGGGGGGGGGGGGGGATGATAGTGGTGGTGTGATGGTGGCGGTGACTACCACTATTGGCCTCGTTTCTCCCTTCCATTGTCATCATTGTCCTCTCCCACTTTCACTTTGTCTTTGTTGTCTTCTTCTCCCATCATCGTCAACTACCGTCTTCTTCCTCTTTCCCCCTCGCCACCTGTCGGCGACGATGGGGGGGGATAATAGTAATTAAAAAAAATTCAAAACTTAATTTGTTTTGGGAGGGGGTGGTGGTTCCCACAAGGGCGGAATGTTACAAATGATTAAAACAATAAGTGGTCCATGGGTCTTAGTGGTCGAGCGAGAAGCTCCCACATAAGTCCTCTCTTATTTATTATTACTTTGAGCAGCAGGGCCACATAAGGCTGCAATGCCATAAGATGTGCAATGATAGGTGCCAATAAGGGGAAAGGGAAAGTGCAGGATAATGCCAAATCTTCTAATGATTGTACCATTTTTCTTAAGTCTAGTGTTAATATAGAAGAGATAAATGCCTTAGAGTATAGTTCTGATGATTACGTACTTACAACTTCATGACTTGAGCTCGTCATTGGTTTTATACCTACCATAATATTAGAGGTTTAGTTAGACTAAGAGATAACACTACATTGGAGATTATTGGCATAGGTGATATGGGATCATTTGTGCTTCATGGTGTATTGTATTGTTAGAGGTTCGGTTAGATTAAGAGAGGACACTACATTGGATATTATTTACATATGTAATGTGAGATCATTTGTGCTTCATGGTACACCATACTATTAGAGGCTTGGTTAGGTTGAAATATGACACTCCATTAGATATTATTGGCATAGATGTGAGATTGCAATTTGATACTAATGCTCCATTTGTGTTTCATGATGTATATGTCTTGGCTTTGACTAAATGCCTTATCTCCATTCAAAAATTGGATGATGACAAGTACCATGTCTCTTTTGGTGATTCTATATGGAATATTATTGCAGTCTTGTTTTAGCTAGAGGTACCAAGGTTGGCATTTCTTGTATCCTTTGTTTATATATGGATCTATTGATCATGTATTGGTTGTGATAGATATTTCTCACATATCTCTTTGGTATCACCATTTGGGCATATGTCCCTTAAATAAATGAAAGTATTCACTTTTTTGCAATATTTTTTGCCTCTTGACTAATGTTTTGATCCTTGTTTGTGACATTGTTTATATGGCAAACGAACACCGTTGATTTTCCTGATCTAAGCCTCTTCTTGATCTGCTCTAAATCTTCTACAAATTGTTACATGCTTTGAAGAACTTCATCAAGCATATATTCAGCAACTTCTACTAAGAGATGAACTCTGATCTTCATCTTCTTCATTCAAAACCCTAAAACACAACAGGGCAGCCATAGCCACAGACCTGGAAGCTCAAATTTCTTCAAATTTTGGACTTCTCCGACCTCCAAGGCTTCTCTAGTACCATGTACAAGTCGGATAGAATTCAAGATTGAAGACATTGTAGAGATTTCAGCCCATGGAGGACATTGGAGCTCATATTGAAGGTTTATTTTAGGGCTTTTCTTCAAGAGGCTTGAATCATTGGTATTCAAGTGTTCAAGCAAGCCTGGCGCATTGATTCTTCATGGATTTGGGCATATTGAAGCTCATATGGATTGATTTAGTGGATATTTCAAACTTCATGGTGGATTCATGGTGGATTTATGGTGGATTTTGAAGAATTCTTCCATCAATGGGATTGGAGAAGACATCTATCATCCTCTCCAAGCTTAATCTCTAAAATCTCTCAAAAATCCACTTACTAATGCTTTTTCACTTGTTGATGAGAGATTATTGATCAATTAATTCTCTGAATTGATCAATAGATTAGAGATTAGTGTTATTTCCATTAATCTCAACCTATTCCATTGAATTTCAGTATTGATTCAATCATAACCTCATCATAGGTATCATTTGCCAAGTTTGATGCATAACCTTGACTTGTTTGGTTGAATTCTTTTGCCCAAGCTGAAATATCGTAAAATGGTAAGTACTAAAGCAATCAGTGAGTCACTGAATTGCATTGGTAAGACCCTTTCCTTATCCAAATTTTCTAGATTTCATTCAATTGCATCTCATGAAAGGGGTTGAATGAATATTTCAGTAATGCATTTCATACTGGTTGATTAGAATAGAATGCCATTGCCAGGTTGATATACCCACCGAGAAAAAGGTGGATACCAAGGGAGACAGTGGGATAAAAGAGAGGTGACCCTCCTTCACTATCAAAGATCTTGAAGGAGTGCAACCAACCGACCCGGGGGAAACTTTGCCCACCTCCCGATGATTCAGAGCTCGTGTAGGTGATGGGACCTCAAATGGGCCGGCACTGGCTATGGCACTAGCCGGACCTTATGCTCATGATAGACAAACACACCCTCACGGCCTCGTGGGCCAGGAGCGTCTATCTGTTGCTAAAGGACGAACTTTCCTAAAGCCTAATCTATGCATTTATAGTTTTGTAGTCCAACATTTCCCTTTCTATAAACTCCTCAGAGGGAGAACCCTTACACATTGGCAATAAATGCCACGATAATCACATACATGGGAGGCAACCTCTTGGTGGAATCACCGCGGCCCCATTGCAACTCTCCTACATTGCAAGGATTAGCCCCTTGATGCGCTGCTCAACATATAGAACAAATGAACAAACTCCACTCTTTCATTTTGAAAGTACTCCAGGAGATACCATGTGTCCTTACCAAATGATCCCCCAAGAAATGAACGTCTATCCTATGGCTTAGGTTGCCTCTCCACACTCAAGCATGGGTCATCATAATCGAAAAGAGGTGCTATGCATCCAGTCCTTTGTATTCTGATACCATGGTTGACATGCACATGCAAAAGTGGATGGTCCTAAAGTGCTCAAACATAATTTTCAATCAGAAATGTGCTGTGCACAACCAGGCTTTCCAATGCTCATTCATTAACTCGTTGCGGTGATGTAAGGATAGCACCGAGATAACACTCGTGCTACTATCCTCTTAATTAACATACAACGAACTCTATGTCATGATATGCATAAGAAAATCAGCAACAATCAGCACGCAAATCACACCATTCAAACATCCCAACCCCCTATGTTTAGGTATTGCTTTCGTTGCGTAGGTGTAGAGGTTCATTTTGTCATGTTTTGATGTATAAAAAGCAATAAATCACAAACTTTGACAAGGAGATAGGGCAAACTGAGGCTAAACCTCATGGTTTGCCACTACCATACATCCACAAACAATCATTATATTTTTTCTTATTTTTGTAAGACGTATTTCTATTTTTTCTCCTTATTTTTTCCATTTTCTTGATTTATTTAGTAATAAAATATGCTATTTTCTGATTTTTCTTGTTCCAATCACTTCAACATACTAACATTCAATTTATTTTCCATTTTACCCCCATGGGAACACATTTTACTCACCCGAAACAAAAAAACTATCATTTTACCGCTTAAAAACCGCATTTCGGGTATACGGGAATTAAATAGCACATGTAAATCATTGAAAAATAAAATTTTTATGATAAAAAGCAATTAATCATGATGCAACCAACACTCAAACAAATTTTTATCCAATAAGAACATCATTATCATCATAAACTATAAAAAATCCTTCATTTTCTTCATAAAAATGGTCATACCGTGTTTTTACGAACCTTGAGACGCCTTAAATGACTGCATGACCAGCAGACGGAGCCTCCATTTCTCTCAATCCAATGCTGCACACCAATCTTCAGCATCTCCATCAATCTCCATCACCATTTTCTTCAATCTCCTTGCCGATTTCTCTTTCAAGATAGTGCACATGAACAACCCATAGAGAGGAGAGAGAGGGAGGAGAGAGAAAGATTAGATTCTGATCTCTTCATCCAGTCAGCCATATCTCGCGTGAAGACCGGCGATAGAATCAAGGAAGAGGGAGAAGTTGGTGGGCAATGTCTAATCCATGGGGTACTTGCAGCCTCCATTCATGATTTGTGAGGGGGGAGCGAAATTTTCGGCCGCCTGATCAGCGTGAAGATGCCGCCATACTCCATGAAAAAATTTGGGGGGGGGGGGGGTCAAGGTTCCAAAGGGCATCCCCCTTTTGGCCTAAGTTTTGTTCACCTTTTCAAATCTTGGCCAATTTTTGGCCCCTTCCGCGTCTGGACTCCGTTTCGACCTCTGAAAAATCCTACGCGTCCGTCTCGTCATCTCGCACTGACTAGCAGCTCCTGGCATCCCGCAGGCAGTCAAAAAAATTATCAAAAATCCACAAGTGTCACTCCGGCGCCTTTTAAAAGCCGTCTTTCACTTGGTGCTTAAAATCGTCCTAGCTGCAGCCGTCGCCTTCGATGTTAAATATTTTTTTCCTAAATTTCGAATTTTTTGGCAAATTTTAGGCACATCCCGAGCTCAAAACTCTGCTCTCATTAGGGAGCCTGTCATGCTGTTTTATCCCTCACACAAGTACAACAAGTGGAGAATTGAATATTGAAGAGTTTCCAAAGGCTCAATTATCTTCACGATCAAAACAGGGTAAAACAAGGATTTTACAGGGTATTATAGGGCATTTAGTGGTTGTTACAGGTACACCCTTCATTATTGAAGTATAGATGCATGTACTACAGGGTTCCCACAGGTCCTACTTAGTCTTCTATAGGGTTTGGTAACCATTTGGGGTTACTATTTTACCTTACAAGGTCAAAACAGGGCATTTATAAGTCAAAATAGGGTGCACGCCTGGACAGTTCAGGCTTAGATATTGAGTTGCAAATTTTTCTATCCTAAATTTGTTATAGCATGCTATAGCTCATCTCAAAGAGGGCATTTGGCTTCGATTTGGACTAAATTTTTTTGAAATTGGAGTTCCTTAGCAAAAGTTATAGCCATTTTTTTGTCAGGGGATATTGGAGGACTACACTATTATGGCAGGGCATAAGGGTTAAAATAAGGTCCAGGATGATTATGCTTAGAAAATCAGAGATTCCATGTTGGATAATGTACCTCAAGAGAGCCTTGAAGAGCTTCAACAACAAGGGGAAATCAGTATACTCAATGATACCTTGTGTGTACATGAACAAAGGCATAGAGAACGTCATGAGGCCCTACTATCAAGAATGGAGCAAATGGTTTTGTCTACTGATCAAATGAAGTCTTCTATTGAGAAGTCAGTAGATTCAACGACTCAAACAAAGGCTTCTATTGACAAGTTGGTGGAATCTAATGTTCTGTAAATTATGGCTCAATTGTCCCAATGGATGCAGATGCAAATAGGATCTAAAGAAGCTAAGGAGAAAGCCTATTCAAACAGTGAGCCATCAATCCCACTTCAGCCATCTAACCAAAATGGTCATGGTCATGGAATTATTGGATAAAGAAGCATTCCAAATAGCCAATATGAAGTAGGTGAGACTTCACAAAGGCATGATGACTATTTGGGCAATTTGAATGGAGCCAACTCTCAAGCTTTTGGGCTGAATACTCAACTTCCTAGGGGTCCTCTACCAATGGGAAGATTGCATAGTGGTTCTCAGCCACCTATTGGGAGATTTTCATCTCAATTTGGGGGTTTAGTGCATGGTACTCATGATCAGTCTATTTTGGGACAACAACCATTCCATGAAAGAGAGCTAAAGGACAAGATCATTTTAGCCAAGTTTAATGGTCAGTCATCTTCACCATTTGATTTAGAGGAGTGGACCTCTAAGATGGAATCTTACTTTGATATATTCCCCAAAACTGATGACATGAAGATTCATTTTGCTTCTTTGCATTTGGAGGGATTTGCCCATACTTGGTGAAGGTATATAAAAAGGGAAAACATACTTGTAGAGAATTGGGAAGCTTTCAAGGCACTTATGGCTGAAGTATTTGTCTCCTCTCTTGAAAAAGAGAAATTGGCACGGAGATGGTATGGTTTGGAATAAAGAGGCCTAAGTGTAAGAGAGTACACTAACTAATTTCTCAACCTAACCATGTATGTAGAAAGCATAAGTTATGAGGTTAAGCTCCACAAGTACATGTATTGTTTAGAGCCATCTTTATTAGCTGATGTCATGGTACAAAACCCTACTTCTCTCTTTAAGGCTATTGAGCTTGTAGAGTGCTATGGAAAGAAATATAGAAGAAAATCTTCATTTCAGCCTGGTTTTGGACAGCCAAGGACTGTTTTCAAATAGGGGCAAGTTGGTAACATTTATGGCAGCAATCATGTGCCAAATGGGAGATTAAGGGTGCCAACTTATTCACCATTCAATGCTTCTAGACCTCAAAGTAATTTCAGGACAACAAATAGTCCTAGAGTTGACTTCAAACAAGGGGACAACAAGCCTAAATCCATTTCAACCAACATGAATCCTAAGTCTATTCCTATGGATCTTTACAAAGAAAGAAAGGAGAAAGGATTATGTTTCAAGTGTGGGGAAAAATATACACCTGATCATGCCTCACAGTGTGTATATAAAAATGTCAAACCTAAGCTTCAGGGTATGTTAGTCTTTGAGGATCTTGAAGATGAGATGGGTGAAGCTAATACAATTGCACTTAATGCTGAAAATGAAGATCTTGAGGAAGAAGTTGGGCAAGAGTATTTCTATGATCCAACCGACTCTTTTCCTTTTGATCCAGGTGGAAGTGTTCCTTTTGATCCCGGTGGGACTTGTCATGAGCCACTAGTTGTTCTATTTCTATGGATGCTTGGACAGGTTCTAAGAACCCTAATACACTCTGTACGAAGGGTAACATTCATGGAAAGGTTGTGTTCACTCTGATAGATAGTGGCATTACCTGTAGTTTTGTGAATAAGTCCATTATGGACAAGCTGAATTGTATTCCCACAGATTTATAGCAGCTCATTAGAGTTCAAGTGGCCAATGGTGAAGAAGAAATCAGCACACAAATATGCAGACAAGTTTCTTTATAGGCTGAAAATTTTGAAGCAAAAGTAAACTTGATTACTTAGGAAATGGTGCCTATAGACATTGTACTCGATTGTGATTGGTTGATGACATTAGGCAAGATCACTATGGATTTCTCACAGTTGTATATGGAGTTTATCTTCAATGGAAAGCTCATCCATTTATAGGGAATTCCTAGTAGATTAGATTTTTAGCTTATTACCATTCAACAACTCAAAAGTGAGTACAAGAGGTGTTCACAAATATTTGTTTTTCATTTGAATAAACAGATGCAAGATCAGCCCAATAATTTAGCAACCCATCCAGCCTTGACAGCTCTTCTTGAGGAGTATAGGGATTTGTTTGAGGTGCCTACTTCATTACCTCCCAAGAGAGCAGTAGATCACCCTATTGATTTGGAGCCCAACTCAAAGACAATCAATAAGCTGCCTTACAGATTATCTAAGTGTGAACGAGAGGAAGTAGCCAAGCAAATCAAGGAACTTCTTGAGACGGGATTCATTGAACCAAGTTCTTCACCTTATGCATCTCCAGTACTGTTAGTCAGAAAGAAAGATAGATCTTTTAAAATGTGCATTGACTACAGGGATCTTAATAAGATCATAGTGAAGAACATGTATCTAATACCCAGGATTGATGATTTTCTTGATGAGCTCAAGGGGACTCGATTCTTTACGAAGATTGATTTGAGGTCAAGGTATCATCAGATTCGCATGCGAGAGGGTGATGAAGTCAAGACTGCTTTCAGGACTGATTGAGTTATCTATCATTTCTTACTTATGCCATTTGGGCTCACAAATGCTCTAGCTACCTTCCAGAGCCTAATGAATAAGATTTTGCAGCCTTTCCTCTTTCAGTTTGTCTTGGTGTTCTTTGATGACATTCTGATCTACAGTAAGACTTTACAAGATCACTTAGCACATATGAGGAGGGTTTTTGATATATTGAGACATCATAGGCTTTTTGCTAAGGAGAAGAAATGTTCTTTCATGCAGATTAAAGTGGAATACTTGGGACATATTGTCACTAAAAAAGGGATACATGATAATCCCAAGAAGGTGCAATGTAGAAAAGATTAGCCAATACCCACTACTACTACCTCTCTTAGAGGATTCCTTGGTCTATCTTCATTCTATCGCCGATTCATCAAGCATTATGCGGCTATTGCAACTCCTTTGACTGACAGGTTGAAGAAGGAGGCTTTCTTTGGGATGCTCTTGTAGATAGTAGCTTCAACTAGTTAAAGGGACTCCCTACCTTTGCTCCTATCTTAGTATTCCCGGACTTCTCCAAAGAATTTACCATACAGTGTGATGCTAGTGGCCATGGCATTGGGGCTGTTTTGTTACAGGAGAGTGGAGTGATTGCCTTTGAGAGCTGTAAGTTTACATATAAAGAAATGTCCATGAATGTTTATGACTAGGAGATGTTAGCTATCTTGAATGCAATTAAGAAATGGCACCATTACTTGTATGGCCGCCAATTTAGAGTCTAGAGTGATCACAGGGTTCTTAAGTTTTTCCTTACTCAGTCCAATCTTACTCCTAAGCAGCGTCGGTGGTGAGTAGCTACACTATAGAATTATGATTTTGATATCACTCATATGCGGGGCAAAGACAATATAGATACTTATTCTCTTTCTCGTATGTGGGCTTGCAAAGTTTCAGCCATGACTGAACGGCATAATGATTGGATTGAAGAACTACAGGATGCTTATCTTTTGGATGAAGAATTCTGCCATATTTTTCAAAAATTATAGCAAGGTCTTATGGAAGAAAACTAACGTTATCAGTTTAAAAGTTGCCTTATTTGGTTGAAAGGCAAGATTTTAATTCCTTCTACCTCTTCTTTTACATGGAAAATTATGGAGGAACTACATTCTTCACCTTTAGCTGGACATCTAGGAGTTTTCAAGACCTATGACAGGATCAGTAAAAGTTTCTATTGGAAAGGACTATGGAAAGATGTCAAGGACTTTGTCATGAAGTGTATGCCTTGTTAGCAGAATAAGGACATCACCCATAAGCCAAGAGGTTTGTTACAACCATTACCTATTCCTATAGGTAAATGGACTCACATTACTATGGATTTCATTACTGGTTTGCCTACTACCAAGAAGGGATGGAATAGTATATATGTGGTGGTAGATAGATTCACCAAGGCAGCCCATTTTATTCCAACCAAGATCTAGTTTACTGCCTCTCAAGTGGCCAGTTAGTTTATGGAGCAGATTTTTAGACTACATGGATTACCGCAGGTGATTGTTCATGATAGAGACTCAAAGTTTATCGGTAACTTTTGGCATGCGGTATTTACATCTATGGGCACTAAATTGGATCCATCTATGGCCTATCATCCACAAACTGATGGATAGACAGAAAGAGTTAATAAATGGTTGGAGACTTATCTTCGCCATTTCTGCTATGATGTCCAAACTTCATGGGATTCTTGGTTACAGTTGACTGAGTTTGCTTACAACAACTCTACCCATGCTAGTATTGGAGTTTCACCCTTTGAGGCTGTGTATCGCTACAAGGTGCCCTTACCCACAATCATCTTAAATAAAAGGATCAACCCTCATGGGAAGAAAGAGTTGGAAAGAATGCAAACCCTTCTTCAACAATGTAAGATAAATCTTAGGAAAGCTCAAGACCAAATGAAGATGTATGTTGATGAGAGGAGGTGGCCTTTAGAGTTCCAAGAAGGAGAGTTGGTCTCACTGAAGGTGACCAAGTCTAGGTATTCTACATTAAAAGATGGATCTAGTAATAAGCTTGCTCACAGATTTTATGGCCCCTACCGAATCCTAAAGCGCATTGGAGATTTGGCATACAGATTAGAGCTCCCTTCTTCCACAAAGATTCACAATGTCTTTCATGTTAGTCAGCTCAAGCCTTTCTATGGTGATCCAGTGGATATAATTGATGAGCTGCCACCTATTGATGAAGAAGGTCTTATTTAGTACATCCCAGAGGCTGTTATAGGTCAGCGTGAGAATAAGCTTTGATCTTGTTCTATCATGGAATATTTGATCAAATGGGGAGGTTTACCACCTAAGGAAGCTTCCCAAAGGCATGATTCTATATTGGATGAGTTTCCTTTCTTAAGGGATACATTATGGCTGAAGCTTGTTGATTATGGAGCTAGTTTTGGTGTAGACAGGATCAGGACAACACACTATTTTAGAACAGTTTTTATTGTTCCTAAATCTTAGAATTAAGTGTCTACATGGGCTTAAAGTACTTTTCAAGAGCTACGTTTTGATATATGGCACGTCTCATTTGGAAACTTCTACTAAAAGTTATGGCAGATTTGGTCTAGCAGGGTCTGTTTACACAGTAAGCTGTCTACTTCATTTGGAGATTATCTGTTGAAGATTTTATGGCTCCATATAGTTTTGAAGTATTCTAGATCATGTATATAACTGAGGCCTACTCTTTTTCTTCAATTTTAGTCCATATGTTGGTCATTTTTCATTCATTTTCCCATTTGTAAAGCTGTAAAAATAGAGTAGTACTTTGTTCTATCCATCCTTTTCTAATCTTTCAAGCTTGTTTTTGAGGGCAAAAACCTTTAGGAAGGGATGGATTGTAAGAAGCTGGAAAGAATAAGGATTTAGTGTAAAAATAATATTGATGTTGTGTCATGTCACATTGACATTGGTATAAAAGGAGAGGACATGTAAATTTTCATATATTTTGACACATTAATATAAATTACTATCCTTCTCTCCCATCTTGCTCACAACTTCTATGGCTTCTTTCTCTTTCCTATATTTCTCTCTCCAATTCTAGTATTTCTCTCTCCTCATCACTCTCTTTCTCTCTCTTCCTACAATCTTTGTCTCTCTTTTGCAGTCTTCTCTCTCCTCTTTCTCTCTCTCTAGTCCTCTCTCTGACATTTTTACACACCTCCTTATACTATAATCTTCACATATATTTATTGTTTTCTCTCTTTCTTTTACTTTGCAAGCTTCTCTATTTGTCTCACAACTAATAGGAACTCCTAGAAATAGCTGCCTAGTAGGCTAATGAGACAGGGCCACTAAGGACTACTCTCAAAATAAGCTATTTAAACACTTGACAATACCCTTAGAGGAGGTGAACAACTGCTTAGACCTCCCTAGATACACATAACCTAAACTTTGGGACTTTATGCCTTGACTTGCTAGTCCCTAAAAGAAGAAAATTTCCCATATACACATACAAATGTATAGCACAGAGGGAAATAACTCATAAAGGAAGGACATCACCTGGACTTGTTGGCCACAATAAGCTTTTGAGCAGCAAGAGGCTCGCTCCAAGTACTCCATTGAGCCAGTATGGTATAGCATTAAGGTAAGAAACCATTAACCACACCTGCACCAAACAGACACATGGCTCTCTTTGCCTTATGAAATCAAATAGTGCTCTACACAATAAATGGCCCTCTTGGCCTAATGAAATCAAATATTAAATCCAACCAAACGGCCTTCTTGGCTCAACAAAAACAAAACTATAAAGCACACCATTTAGAATCTTATGGCTGAAAATAAACCCTTGGTCCCCACATAAATCATACCAAAATACAACACAAAACCAAGGGATGGGTTGCTTAGGCCCTATACTAAATGCATGAAATTATTAGCTAGGCCCTACATAAATAGTAAGGGGTGTTTGGAAAATATGTCATTTAACGATCCTATGCGTCTAAGAAAGAATACGAAGATGGTCAATTGAAACCTGACTCATCACCCATGTAAAATATTACACGGCGCAATGAACATAATCTGAGAAAGAGATAGGGAGTACACAACATATAAGAGGAGAATCAGTAAATTCTTTAACTCCAAACAACTAATACAAAGATGGCTCTGTCCACCCGTGAGCTTCCACTGTGTGAAGCTTAGATGGCGATCTAGACAGAAGATAGGTGAAGAGCTTAAGGCTAGCTGGAACAACAACTTTGACAGGGTGAAAGATGAGTGAGAGATGGCTATGAAGGGGTTTAGCTTTTATAGCCCACGAAGGTCGTTAGGTCGGCTTGCTGACCACCGACCTACCATATGAGCCTCCACTAGTCGGCCAGGGAATATTCTAGGGAATATTCCCTTTACCATAGGGGCCCCTTTTAATAGGGGCCCTCGGACCCCATAATAGGGGCCCCTTTCAACTCCCTTACACCGCAACTCGATGCAATGCGCCTCGAGTTGCTACCAGCTTAACCACTCTGTCTAACCCAAAGATTAGACCCACAACAGTCACCTTTTTGCCATCCGGTCACATAGACCTCATTTGATATACAAGTCAGGACTCAACCAATGTCCGGGCTCACATTTGGCTTCTCCTCATAATGGGGGCCTTACAACTTTGAGCACCATGGATCATTGGTAGCACCTAATGAGGGTGGGGCATTGATCATATCTAACACCCCCCCTCAATGTCCACCCATAGGTGAACTATCTCCTCAGCCCAATGCCGAGTCTCTGAAGATGAACTTGAAGCAAATCCTTCGTAAGTGCTTTGGTGAAGATATCTGCTCCATTCTCGTCTGTTGGACAGTAGACCAGTTCCACTATCCCATCCTCCATCAAATCACGCACATAGTGATACTGGATCTCTATATGTTTGGTGCGTGCATGAAACACTGGATTTTTGGCAATGGTGATGCAACTCTGATTGTCACATCTCAACACAGTTGGTTCTTCATCCTGCACTCCCATATGCCATAGAATCCTTCTCAACCATACGGCTTCACATGCAGCAAAACAAGCTGCCTTGTACTCTGCTTCGATAGAAGACAATGCCACTGTTGGTTGCTTCTTACTAATCCAAGAGAAAATTCCTGAACCCAAAGAGAAACAATAACCGGAAACTGACTTCCTGGAATCAATGTCTCCTGCCCAATCTGAGTCACAGTTCCCCACGAGAGAAGTTTTAAAACTATATGTGATACCATAGTCAAGAGTTTCCTTCAAGTATCTAAGCACCCACATCCCAGCCTTCCAATGACTCTCATGAGGTTTGTTTGAGAACTTCCTCAAAACACCAACAGCAAAACTGATATTTGGTCTAGTGTTACACAAGTAGATCAGATTGCCGACCAACCTCCTATACCTCCCAATGTCTGCTAGTGCTGATGTATCCTCGACGGATAACTTTGCATTCACCTCCATAGGTGTAGCTATCTTCTTGCACTCGGTCATGCCAAATGCCTTCAAGATCTCCCATGAATACTTCTTCTGAGAGATGAAGATCTTTCCTGGCTCTTGCCAGACTTCAATCCCCAAACAATAGTGCAGCAAGCCTAAGTCTGTCATTTCAAACTCAGAACTCAAAGCCTTTCGAGTTTGGTTGATCATATCTTTATAGTCACCTGTAATAAGAAGGTCGTCCACATATAGGACAATCACTACAGACTTTTTACCATCCCTGTAAACATACAAGTTAGCATCTGAGGCACATCTTTTGAAGTTTAGGTTTAAAAAGAACCTATCTATCTGCTGGTACCATGCTTTGGGGCTTGTTTCAGCCCATACAGTGCCGTCTTCAGCTTACACACTTTGTTCTCAGAATGGAGGGCCTCAAACCTTGGTGGCTGAGCCACGTACACCTCCTCCTTGAGGTCACCATTTAAGAACGCTGACTTAACATCCATTTGGTACACTGGCCACTTCTTGTGGGCAGCCACTGCAAGTACCGTGCGAATAGTGGTCATTCTGGCAGTTGGGGCAAATGACTCTTGAAAATCAAACCCTTCAACTTGTGAAAATCCTTGGGCAACCAGTCTAGCTTTGTACTTTTCTAAGGTACCATCAGCCTTGTACTTTACCTTCCAGATCCACTTAGTGCCAATAACCTTTCGCTTTGCTGGTCGATCCACTAGCTCCCAAGTGTCATTCTTCATTATGCTGTCATACTCCGCCTGCATAGCAGCCTTCCATGATGGATTTGCAAGTGCTTCTTCTAAGTAAATTGGCTCCTTTACTTCTCTCATAATCTCAACCATCAAGGCCATATTGACTATGTGAGTAGAAGCCCTCCTTTGCTCCTCTATTCTCTGAGACCTCCTTGGTCCGTCTGCCTTCTCCTCAACAGATGCAGGCATAGGATTATTGTGGTCATAGAGATGCTTCACCCAGCGCGGCAATGGCCTTTCCGGTGGGGTGATGTCAGGTTGGTGAACTTTTTCCTCATCATCTGAAGATGATGCTTCCTCCTCCTTAAGGATAGGGATAGCTCTCGGGATAGGTTCATAGTGGACTACTTCTTCGCTTGATGATAAAGTGGAAGAACTTGCCTTCTCCTCCTCCACTGTATATGGCTCCTCCTTGAACACCACATCACGACTTGCAATGATCTTCTTTGTCTCTTGGTCATATAACTTGTAAGCCTTATGCTCATCACTATAACCCAAGAAGATACATTTTCTGCTTTTTGGTTGTAACTTGTTTCTCTTCTCATCTGAAACATGTGCATAACATTCACATCCAAAAATTCTGAAATGTGATACAGATGGTTTCTTACCAGTGTAAGCCTCATGAGGTGTTTTTCCCTTGAGAGCCTTTGCATAGCTCCGATTTAGAATGTAGATTGCAGTATTAACAGCTTCAGCCCAAAAATGGTTTGGCAATCCCTTGCCCTTTAGCATGCATCTTTCCATCTCCACAATGGTGCGATTCCTACGTTCCACAACACCGTTCTACTGAGGTGTGTGAGGCGTCATCAATTGACGCTTAATCCCTTTGCTCTTGCAAAATCCTTCAAACTCCTTTGAGTTGAACTCACCACCACCATCTATTCTAAATTTCTTCACACTTTTCCCTTTTTCATTCTCAACAAGTATTAACCATTCTTTAAACTTACCAAAAGCTTGAGCCTTATCACGAAGGAAGTACACCCACATCTTCCTACTGTAGTCATCGACAATAACCATAAAATAAGAAGATCCCCCCAAGGCCTGTGTAGGCATCTTACCACACAAGTCAGCATGCACCAACTCTAGAGGAGCCTGTGCTCTATTCTTGCTTTCTTGTGGAAATGCCTTTCTCTATTGCTTGCCCATCATACAAGCTTCAGATGGTTCCTTCAATTCAGTTATTGTAGGTAGGTGAGTAACCATACCTTGCTTTTGCATCTCCTTCAACACTGCAAATCCAATGTGTCCAAGCATTTCATGCCAAAGCTTACTTGTGCCCACTCCAGCGGTGGCTGTAAGAGCACTTAGCTCATATAGGTTGTTCCTTCTTTCTCCTTTGCCAACAATTGTGCCAGCACTATCAATAATTTATGCACCTGTCTTCTTGAACCTCACTTCATGACCAAGATCAGTTATGGCAGCAACTGATAGATTTCTCCTGATTTCGGGAACATACAACACATTTGAAAGCTTTTTGACTTTACCATTTGCAGCAACAAAAGAAATAGTACCTGTGCCCGCAGCAGGGCATTTAGCATCATTTCCAACCATCACAGTGATGGATTCTTGTAGAGGCTGCATAGAACTGTATAGACCTTTCTTGTTGGTCATGTGACGGGAGGCCCCACTATCCAACACCCATGAGTCAGTGGTAGATTCTTCTTGCGTTGAGAAGCACACTTCCTCAATGGTCGCCATTAATAATTCCAGCTCTGCTTCAGCCATATTGGCTGTCTCTTTCCCTTTACTTTTAAGGGTACCATTCTTTTCATCTGCCTTCTTGACACGACAATCTGCAATTGCATGTCCTTTCTTCTTGCAGTAGAAGCACTCTCCTTGGAACTTCTTCTTTCCAGCCTTCTTCTTTTTGTCACCATCATTTTTGGTGAAGGAACCACCTTTGCCTTTTGCATTGGCAGAGAATGCAGCATCTCCATTGTTGCTTCCTTCTCGGGCTTTTAGCCTCAACTCCTCCTCCATTAATAATGCACAAAACTCCTCAAAAGTCAAAGCTTGAGGTCTCACCTGAGTATTAAGGGCAGTTACTAGTCCATCAAACTTTTGTGGACAAATCCGAAGACACCTCCGAGCTAGCTCTTCGCTAGTCTTTTGTATCCCAGCAGCCATTTGGTCACGCAGATTCTTAATCCGAGTGATGAATGCTTCAACCGTCTCTCCTTCAGCAAACTTCTCCGCTGCTAGTTGATTCTCCAAGTTTTGAATCCTCGTTTGGTTTCATGTTTCATACTGACTCCTTAGTACATTCCAAGCCTCTGAAGCTTTAGTTGTATGCTGAATCAAAGAACACCGTCAGAACAGCTTGTAACTAAGGCACATAATGCATCTGCATTCCTTCGTTTCCAAGCTCGTAGAAGATCTACATTCGGAGGAATCATTACACTAGGATTTGATGGGTCGGGGGTAGTCTATGGTTCTGCGTCAGTCCCCAGTATAGTGTCCAGAAGCTCATAAGAATCAAGGATAGTTGTAATTTTGAACTTCCACAAGGTGTAGTTTGTACCATCTAACTTGCCTTCGTTGAAGGTTGGTGGACGAATCCTCAGTGTTTGAATAGCCGGTACAACAATACCACCTCCTGCACCGCTTCCTGATGCACCAGAACCGCTTCCGGAAGTCGACATAGTTTCTCCTTGCTGTTGAAGCCTTTGTCTCTTGCACACTCTTCGATCTCTAGAGCCCCCTGGGCTCTGATACCATGTAAAATATTACACGGTGCAGCGCGAACAGAATCTGAGAAAGAGATAGAGAGTACACAATAGATAAGAGGAGAATCAGTAAATTCTTTAACTCCAAACAACTGATACAAAGATGGCTCTGTCCACCCGTGCGCTTCCACTGTGTGAAGCTTAGATGGCGATCTAGAAAGAAGATAGGTGAAGAGCTTAAGGCTAGCTGGAACAAAAACTCTGACTGGGTGAAAGATGAGTGAGAGATGGCTGTGAAGGGGTTTAGCTTTTATAGCCCACGAAGGTCGTTAGGTCGGCCGACCTACCATATGAGCCTCCACTAGTCGGCCAGGGAATATTCCCTTTACCATCCATTCAGTCTAACCCAAAGATTAGACCCACAACAGTCACCTTTTTGCCATCTGGTCACATAGATCTCATCTGATATAGAAGTCAGGACTCAACCAATGTCCGGACTCACATTTGGCTTCTCCTCATAATGGGGGCCTTACAACTTTGAGCACCATGGATCATTGGTAGCACCTAATTAAGGGTGGGGCATTGATCATATCTAACAACCCATACTAACCCTCGGTGGCCATAACAAGGCTTGCCAACAAGCAATCCCCATAGTAGTCCTGGTCTAATAAGATCGGGCAATTCTAACCACCCCTCAAGACCACAATTGAGAAATATGTCCTTAACAAAGGCATAAGTTGCTAATGAATCCGCAAAGCGGTTCCACCGATGAGGAACGAACTAATAAGTCATTATCTCAAACATCTGCAATATATCCAAGGCTACATGATGATACATCCATAGAATGGGATCCCTCACACTATACATCCCATTCAATTGGTTGATCATTAAATGTGAGTTGCCTTTCATTATAATAATCAGTGGATACCACAACGTTAGGCTATATTCAACACCATGATCAAGGTCTTGTATTTTTCCATGTTATTAGTAAAAGCAATGCCTAAATAAACTCCCATTTTCATAAGGACTCTATGTCGGGGGTCTTTAATAACCATATCGACACTCGCATGCTTAGCGGGCCGTCGTGAAGCTCCATTAAAGTACAAAGTATAGACCCGTACTTCATTGATAGGCCATGCTTCCTCCTTCCTCATTAAACTCAATAGGGACAATGGTGATAGTAGACCTTAGTATTCCATTTAAAAGATCTGTCTTGCCACTTGGTAATCTGATAATCCTTACTCCACTAGATCACTCGACCTTGGTAGTAACACTATTCTAAATATAGATGTTCCAAATAAGGAATGATTTTACCCATCTGATTGGATTGGCACCTACTACAAGTTTAAGCTGGATCCTGGAAGACATGCAAAGGTACTAAGCCCAACATTAGCCCCTACACATAATAGGGCTTCAATTGATTAAAGTTTACTTTATTTTTAAACTCCAACTCTTGTAATTTTACTAAAAGGGCTGTTACAAAACCATTGTTTTCTATACGAACAATCTTATAAGGGCCATTCCATTTGGATTCTAATTTGCTAGGAAATAACTTGCGATGTACATCATAATACAGCTCTTACCCATATACCAACTTAAATGGGGTGTGGCCTATTGCTCTCTTGATCATCATATTGTAAGCCTAAAGAGCCACATGAAGTTTCTTGTCCCAATCGCGCTTACCCTTAGATACAGTTTTAGATAATATCCCTACAAGCTACTTATTGGTACTCTCTACTTGTCCATTTTCTTGGGAATTATATTGGGTGGTTTTATTATGTTTAATTTTTAGAGCTTCAATCAAGGCCTCTATAACCTTATTCAGAAAATATGTCCCACGATCAAACACTAGTTCCCTAGGTGGATCGAAATGGTGTACAATTTGTTTAGTAATAAAACTAGCTATTTCCTTGGCATTGTCCTTCATCATGACTCGACCTTCAAACCATTTTGTAAAGTAGTCCATTGGCACAATGATATAATGCTTTTGCATAATAGACAAAGGATACACAAGTCCAATAAAATTGATGTCCCACCTCTCAAAGGGCAAAGTCACAAGAATAGGATTAAGTGGTCACTTATGATTTTTCCTAGCATCATGTCTTTAGTAGACATCACAATGCTTAACATATGAAAAAGCAACTTGGATAACCATCAAGAATCAATAGCCAACACGTAAAGCTTTCGGGTGGTGAGCCATCTAGTAAAATGGCCTCCACATGTTGAATCATGACATTCCCCAAGGATAAAGGGTACCTCATCAAGCACCACTCAATGGCGATAAATCTCATCCACACCTTTCATATATAAAACACATGCTATTATTGAAAAGCAAATTGCTTGATGCTTAATCTTTCTCTTATTGGATTTAGAAAGAGTTGTTATGGTTTGCCTCTTCATAGATAATGCCTAATAGACACATACATGATGCAATAGAGGCTACATCAATTTTTCAAAAATCCTTGCAGTTGTTAATATTAGCCCACTCTTCCTTAGGCTAATTAAAATCTACTAGACACTCTATGATACCTTGAAACTTTGGTGGCTTGCTCTTAATCTCTAGTCAAACTCTTGTAAAGAAATCAACCACTTGGCTAGGGTATCAAGGGGTTAAAGCTTGTTCAGCAATAAGTGCAATCCTTTTGCCTTGGTGAGGAACACCACCTTCTCATAAAGAATATAGTGTCTGAACTTCTTAATGGCAAACACCATAGCCAAGTAAACCTTCTCCAAATAGTTGAAACAAAGTTCTAAAATTTCCAACCTTTGGCTTACAAATACAATAGGATGATAAAACTGTGCCTCCCAAATTTAGGATAGGCAACAACTAATACTATGCCTTCTTGCAATCATGAATATATAAAAAACCTCACCCCTTTTTGGAGCTATTAGAACTAGTGCTTTGGATACTTCCATTTTAAAATTCTCAAAGCCACTTTTCATGCTCCAATCCATTAAAAAACATGGCTATGAGATAAAAGATTCGTCAAGGGTAATGAATGTTTAGCCAATGCATTAATGAATCGAGGATAGTACCCCACAGATGAAACAAAACTATGAACTTTCCTAGGGCAAGTGGGTGGGCTTAAGGCCATAACAATGACTACCTTTTTAGGATTGGTGGCAATTCTAGCCACACTCACAACATGACCCAATAGCAAACCATAAGGCATCCTGAATAGACACTTCCGAGGAATCAGTGCTATGCAATACTCATGACATTTCTCAAAGCATGTGCATAGAATAATCAACTGTCTATGAGACAGGTCATGGTGGCTGTCCCCAAATCATCTATGAAAACCTTTAGCTCTTTAGGGGATATATCAACAAACATTTTGTCAACTGTTCTTTGCCAAGACCAAGGAGCATTACATAGGCCTAAAGACATCACATGGTATGCAAAAGTACCAAAAGTTGTAATGAATATTGTCTTTAACTTATCCTCTTCAGCTATGGCCATCTGATTATAACCTGTGAAATAGTTCATGAAAGAGTATATCTCTTGCCCTCCTATGAGCTAATCTAAGATGTGGTACATAAAGGGAAAAAGATAATAGTCCTTCACTATCTACTTGTTCAATTCCTTAAAATCGACACACATGCAGATTTGATTATTCTTTTTCTTTCTTATTACTACTAGTGAGCACCATTTTGTATATTCAACAGGAAATATCATACTGTAACGTGCCCGCCCCTCAAATTGCGGGACACATCTTAGTAGCCCATCGAGAGATCAATCTAGAAGGCGCCCCTTGGCACTCCCAAGGAATGACACGGGGTTTGCCAACTAGGGTCTCTCGAGTCTGCCTCGCAACGAAACTTATCCGACCGTTCCCACTAGGATTGACCTAAAGTCTGGGTTCCTAGCACTCAAGTCTTCCTAACAGCCTTCTAGCGTCGGTCGACAGCCGCTCCACTTTGCGTAGATACAACTGGACCCAAGCAAACTCATACCGCACTTGGTTCAAAGAGAATGGGAAACGAGAGGGAGGCGTCGCTCGACCTCTCTGCCCGTTGGGAATAGTCCCATTCCGGTCCCCTAAAACGGTAGGAACCAGGGTTCTAACTAACATTCTCCAAGGTCATCGCTCGACTTTTCCTAACATATCATGTTAACATTTCCTTTGAGGAAAGCTCTCGGCTAACCGAGACCACCCTTCTATAGGATAGACCCATTGGTCACATCCACCACGCTTCCCTCGGGGGTTGTTTTAGTTATCTTATTACCTACCACATTATGTTTGACATATAAAAGTAGCTTCCTTAATTAACCCGTTAATCACAGGTTCCTTTACGTAATTTAGGGCACTGACAGGAAGACAAGATAAAACAAGATTGAACACTTCCTTAACTTATCTTCAGATTAATGTTTGTCTCTTGCCCATACAGGAGAATTAAGTGTTCCTTTCTGCCTCCGTAGAAAAATCCTTCTGTCTCCCGGCAATAAAACCTGAAGGTTTATCCTACCAAGATTCCGCCTTATAACTAGTATCAAGGCCTTGAGATCCCATCTCTAGTCACGTAGAACACTTGTGTAGGGCCTGGAGGCATTGGGATTTACGGCCAGAGCCCCCACTGGCACCCAAGTGTCCTCCTACGCCAAGTAATTTCCATGGAGAGACCTCTCGCGGCGGGTTTGGTCCACATTCCCGGCACGGATTCACACCCCTTTGGTTAGGGTTTGGCAGTTTGCGGGGGGTAGCGAGTGCCATCCTTCCTTAATTATCCCTTTAGGAAATCAACCATAGCTGAAGCAACCAGCTTAAAAACAATTACTAGGGAAAACATCCCTTTTGTTTCCATGGCAATCAGCCATCTTAGACCCGGCCATGCAATCATCAATCACACCCCACTTGGGTTAACATCCAAAACCACATTAACAAATAGTTGAATGCACAACCTCTTGCTTCAAGGCATCGCAATCCCATTGCATGCACAACCAAAATTTAACTTGGACGTATCAAAACACTTTTACAACCTTTTCAAACAACCAAGCATAACTTGGGTCAACAATCCATCTTTAACAAGATCAACCTTCGTTAAAACCATTTCAACAGTTCCAAGCAACATGCTTAGCATGAATCAACTACCCTAAAGTTCACTCTCCCCCTTGGGTTAGGGCTTTGCAAGGTCGATTTAACAAGTTTCTTCTAGAACCTTTAAATGAACTAAGTGATTTCATCTTGACCTTTATTAATCCTGGCTACCTATTTAGGGTAGAAGATCAACCCAATTCCTAGAGTAGCTATCTAATATCACAGGTCACCAAGTGCTAACCCATATTGCTAGTACATCACCAAGAGTACATTAACGAGATTCCAACATGATTAGCCATAGGTTATCCAATCTTCATCTATCGGCTAGAGTTCGAACAAGGATCTCTAAACGGAATTTCTTTTAGTACTATTGTTCTAACAATGTTTATCGTGCAATCTCATTGAGTGTGCAAGTTAACATATACCGACATGTGCATGATATAACTATTACTCTAATGTACTCTATCATCCTTGCGCTTGAAAAACTGGTTTGCCATCTTAGGATGCTATTGCATTTTTTTGATAAGGGAGTATTTTTATCTCTTTCGATGCAAGGCTCCAATCCTTTTCATGAAAATAATGCAAGATTCTAGCTCTTTCTAAATACAAACTAAGGTAATCCATTTAGTGTATAATACAAAAATATCTTTTATTATTAACCAGTAGAATGTTCTTCATGCAAGTGTTTGTGTCAGGCATTTTGGCATCTTATAATGCGTTTTCCTTAATCAAATTTACCTATCATTTCATTGACCATAAAGAAATATCTTATGATTATTACAACTGTCATAATTAGATTCATGCCTAGGTCCTTTACCTATCAAACCATGCAATATGAATTTTATTATGATCCCCTATCCTCATGAGATAAGCAAGACATCAAAGCAGTTCCTGATTGTGGGGAGAAACTTTAGTGTTTACCCTTGACAGTGTGTTTGCATGGGTGGTGGCATCTTGACCCGAATCTCCGTCCATGGTTGTGGGATTCCCATTCACTTGGGAAGATCTCCGCTTCGGGGCCATCCTCAATTATGAAACTCTTTGAGTCATGGAGAGAAAGTCCTTAAGAACCTTGGCCAAGAGACAATGTACGAATAGGGAGCGCCTATTGGGAGCCATGTATCCCATACATGAACTTCGGTAGAGAGCTTTAATGGGATGCGTCTTCTTGTGCAGGGATTGCAGAACTCTATCACTCCAATGCCACCTGAGCATATCCTGATGATGAAGATATACTCCCAAAGGCACAAAAAGGGAGCCCGTGCATGAATTGGGCTTAGGGGGGGACCTTAGAAGGTTCTAGAACCTTCTCTTTCTCTCTCATTCTCTCTCTTCATCTCCTTCTTCTTCTCCTACTCTCTTCCTCTTCTTCTCCTTCTTTCTCTCCCTTCCTCTTCTTCTCCTTATTCTTCTTCTCTCTCTCCCTCTTCTTCTTCTCTCCCTTCCTCTTCTTCTCCTTCTTCTTCTCCTCTCTCTCCCTCTTCTTCTCCTTCTTTCTCTCCCTTGTTCTCTTCTTCACTCCCTCTCTCCCTTCTTCTCTTCTTCTCTTCTTCTCTCTCTCTCTCTCCTCTTCTCCTTCTTTCTCTCCCTTCTTCTCTTCTCTCTCTCTCTCCTCTTCTCCTTCTTTCTCTCCCTTCTTCTCTTCTCTCTCTCTCTCTTCTTCTCCTTCCCTCTCTTCTCTCCCTCTTCTTCTCCTTCTCTCTCCCTCTTCTCTCTCTCTCTCTCTCTCTCTCTCTTCTTCTCCTTCTTCTACTTTCTCTCTCTTCTTCCCCTCCTTCTTCTTCTCCTCTCCCTCCTTCTTCTTCTCCTTCTTCTCCTTGATAATGGCGATGGGGCTGCGCTAAAGTCCCTGGACCAGGGGGATGAGCCTATGATCAAGGGGGGGCTGCAGGTTGTCACAGAGGGGGACGTTGTCTGCAGATGAGCTGGAGGGGGGGCGCTTGTGTGTCATGGCCAGCAGGCGGGGCTGCCTGTACTCCAGGGAGGGGGAGGAAGGCTCCCCTTTATAGGGGGAGGGAGGACGGCGCCACCCACCACCTGGGGGGCTGCATGCCCCCCATTGGACACTTCACTCCCTCTCTCTCTCCCCGACGTGATGTCGGTGGGGAGAGGGAGAGGGGTAAAAAAACTTCAAAAAAATTTAAAAAAACTCTAAAGGGGGGAGTTCCTACGGGGGGAGGCACGGGGGTCATGGGGGGGAATGTTACACATACCAACCTTTCTTAGACTCATCAATTTCTCAAAAAGAGGTTCTCTCAGCTCAAAAGATATACATCTAACCTTCTACCTCACTGTCTTACTATCTTCTTTCAACGGGATCATATGCATAGTAGACACTAGAGGGGAGAATCCCTTCAGTTCATCATAACTCCATGCAAATATATCCCTAAACTCCTATAGGAGTGAGACATAATCTACACGCTCATCAATAGATAATATAGTGCCCAGTTTAATGGAGTAGGGATCATTGGCAGTTCCAAGATCCACCTCTATCACATCAGCATCATGAATCCCATCCTTTGCCTCTATTGGCTCATTTAAATATACTTGATAAACCTCCTCAATAGTAGAACCCTCTTCAGAATCATTAGAACTTGAGGTTCCAATAGGCGAAGTTCCCTCAAGTGCCTCCCATTCTATAGTGGGACATAATACCCTTTCATCCAACAAGGGCTTAGGATATGCATCCAAAATTATCCTCTTTAATCCACACCCAAAATTAGTCGACTAGTTAGGATATCCACCAAAAAATTGGAATGTAATATCCACGGATGTCCAAGTAATAACTTATAACTTGGCCTTCCAACAAATCGAATAACACAAAAGTCAAGGATGCAGTCAATATTAGCAATCGTCTAGTAGTGTACTTGCATTACCATTCCTTCTAGTTGTCTTAGGCTGTCATCAGCCATCTTTTAAATTGTCATAACATCCTTTTGGCTTGGTAGACCTAGCCTCTCTAATAAATCCATACTCATAATGTTTACAAATGAGTCAACCACCACTATGTTGTCTATCAAGTTTCCATCGACATATGCCTGCACCCTAGGGTAGTGCTTCTCTATATGATCCCACCATTCACTACCACTTGATGGTGGTGAACACCAAAAGGTTCTATGACATAATCTACTCGTAGGATTTTCTTGAACTCCTTATGAACGTTTAGTGATAATTGAATTAGTTGTAGCAAATTCACATCTGGTTTAACTTCACATAACATGTTTGTTAAGTCAAATTCAGGAAAGTTTGCCACTACTCTATTCTCTTTCCACACCAACCACTCTTTTGGATTCTTAATAATCTTAGTATCCTCCTTTTCTTTTAATTTTCATTTTCTTTTGACCACATGCTTCTCTAAAACACCCTCATTTTTAAGAGGCCCCACTTGGGTATCCAACACCTTCTTGTCATCCGTATTGGGTTTAGGATTGGTTTTGCTTATAATAGGGTCATCTTTCTGAGTGTCTTTCAATTTTTGACCCCTAGTTACCACCCTAACATGGTTAGGAGATAAATTCTCACTAATTGGCAAAGTTTCAACGAGACTTACCCCACTGGCTATTTCCTCAATTGTGGATTCACCCCTTTGCGAAATTTGCTTAAGGCCCTCTCCTTTAGTATTTTCATTATTCACATGATGGTTTACATCTCTAGGTTGCTAATTGCCTTGCTGGAGTGAACTAACCCTACTCCAACATGTAGTGGCTAAGTGACCATACTTCCCACATATATCACATTTGACATTAGGATAATCATGAGGGAAATGATGCCCACCACACCACTTACAACTAAATCGTGATGGGCCCCCATCATCATACTTTCTTGTACCCATCAGACTTTGCTCATGCTTTAAGAAATTATCATCCACACCAACCCGGTAGTATTGCTTAGGAATCATATTTGTATAATATTTCATCATATTCTTTACTTTCTCTAAAATTTTTGATGTAGAGAACTCATAACCAGTGGCTTCAAGAGCTACCCTCTCACTAGGTTGCACAACTTGCAATGGGGGTGCTGCCTATACTACTGACCCTTGGTTTACAAAAGGAGCTTTTTGGCTTGATGTTGACTTAATGGCATTTAGAGGAGCTGGCAATAAAGGCACATTTTACATCATGCTTCCTCTACCATTCAGGTTGGTCATAGGGGTATTGCCATCACACCTTGATCTCCACTAACCAATCTGAAATTATTTCCAAGACTAAGGCTTGAATTTAAATTTTTTCTCAATGTGTAGGCTGCTTATAAGCGGGATTCTACTTCCTTTTCTCGGGTTATAGCAGTATTTATAAATATGCTAGATAGACACTACTCAACTAAACTTGGATATTGAAGTCCAATTCATGCAAAAAGTATTGCAATTGGGCAGCAGCAGGTGGAATAGGGATAGAGTCTTGCAACTTATGAAAGACCTCTTTCATCTTCTTGGAATATGCTCGGACATTTTCATGGGGCTCTTGATGTGTCACATTTAGAATATGTAGCCAATATTGTTCGCCTCTCTTAGGGAAAATTTCCTTAGAAAGGATGCAAAGAATAGATTGATTGTGATTATGGTATCGTCTTCTAAGCCATAATACCACATTGTAGCCCTCCCTTTTAAGGTCATATTAAAGAACATTAAATGTCTCTCATCCTAAATTCGATAGTTAAACATGAGTTTTTGGAACTCACTAATATGAAGCTCTGCATCCTCCTCCGCTAACCCAATAAAGATGGATAGAGGGTACCCTAAAGCTAACAAATTTGGTGTACCTGCAAGAATTGCAATAGGTTGCACCATAACAACAAAAAGATTTATTGTAGGAGTTTGTAATGATGTGACTACAACTCCACTTGAAGTGGATTAACTTAGTGGGAGAGGGGGAGCACTAGAGCTTTCTCCTCCTCCTAATGGATAATTTGTGGCACTAGGGTCACTACTAAGACCTCTCCCTCATAGGGGTATCTCATTGCTATGCTGAGGGGAATATCTCGTAATGATTTCAATCCACCCTCTAGCCCTTTCAGCTCTTTCTTGTTTTTGGATCTTGGCTTGACTATGTTTATCGTGAAATAATGAGTCTATCTCGATGCTCTTTTGCATAAATTGACTAACTAGTTCCTAATTAACTAGGATTCAAAAACCACCACTTATTAGTGGCTTCCAACAAAGACACCACCTTTTAGAACCTAAAATGGGCCCGACACTGGCTCTAGGGCTCTAGCCGAGCCTCCTAAACTCACCTAAACAACCCCATGGCCTCGTGGCCAAGAGCGTATAGACACTATGAATTGATCTAACAAAACAAAGTGTTTGTATATAAAATCTCTAAAACGTAGTCCAATGTATTGCCCTTCCCGACTCCAAGTATGTAATTGGAGTACCCAAATATAATGACTCCAAGTATGTAATTGGAGTACCCAAATATAATGATTTCTAGTACCTCATAACTCAAACAAAGGGAGCATCTCCCAACTTATTGTTGTGCCCCCCCCTCCTCCCCCCAACTACAATTCTCCTACACCCCCCATGGATTAGCCCTAGGATGTGCCGTTTCAACATAAAGAACATACGTAACCTAGTCCTCTCTTTAATGAAATGTTCTAAGAGTAGATGTAATCCTCATCACATTAGTTCCCCAAAGAAAATGATTATCTAAACCTACAACTTAGGGATACTCATGATAGGCCAATCGCTTGAAAACAAGTGCCATACATCTAGGAGTTAAGCCTCTTGATACCACGTATGAAAATATGGATGTAAAGTGAATGCCATAATGTAACGTGTCCCCCCTGTCCACTTGTAGGACATGTCTTAGTAGCTCATCGGGAAGAGAGTCTAGAAAGTGCCACCCAACACTCACAAGGAATATCATAGGGTTTGCGATCAAGATCTTCCCAAGTCTGCCATGAAGTAGAATCATCTGGTCGTTCCCACTTAGGACAGACCTAAATCAGGGTTTCCCTAATAGTCAAGTTCCTAGGAGGTAGCTAGCATCGAGCCCCATACAAACCAGTGTGCGTAGAACATCAGGGTCGAAGCGGATTTATATTGCACTTGGTTCAAGGAGAATGGGAAACGAGAGGGATGCGAAGCTCGACCTCTTTGCCCGTAAAGGCATAATCCCATTCCATTCCCCTAAAATAGCATAAATCGGGACTCTAGCTCTCTAAATTCTAGGTCATTGTTTCCTCGCTGTCAATGAGAGCAGAGTTTTGAGCCCGAGATATGCCTAAAATTTGCCAAAAAAACTGGAATTTAGGGGAAAAATATTTAACATCGAAGGCGGCGGTTGCAGCTAGGATGATTTTAAGCACCAAGTGAAAGACGACTTTTAAAGGGCGTTCGAGCGACACTTGTGGATTTTTGATAATTCTTCTAACTATAGCACAGGATGCCAGGAGCTGCCAGTCAGTGCGGGATGTCAAGACGGACGCCCAGGATTTTTCAGAGGCTGAAACGGAGCTCGGACGAGGAAGAGGCCACAAAATGGGCAAGATATGAAGAGGTGGACAAAACTTGGACCAAAAGGGGGGGGTGCCCTTTGGGAATTTTAATGCCCCCCCCCCCCCCCCCCCCCCCAATTTGCATGAAAGAAAAATGTGGGCAGCAACATGCACCGAAAAATGCGCCATGATCCCTCATGATCCTGATTGGAGGCTGAATGTAAGCCATGGAACAGATGATACCCCTCAACTTCTCCCTCTTGGCTGATGCTATCGCTGGTCTTCACACAAGGAATGGCTGTTCGGATGAAGAGAACAGAATCTAGTCTTTCTCTCTCCTCCCTCCCTCTCCTCTCTATGGGCTGTTCATGTGTACCATCTTGAAGGAGGAACCGAGGAAGGAGAATGAAGAAAATGGGGTTGGAAATTGATGGAGATGCTGAAGATTGAAGTACAGCATTGAATTGAGAGCAATGGAGGCTCCGTCTGCTGGTTATGCATTCATTCAAAGCGTCTCGGGTTACGTAAAAACACGGTATGACCATTTTTATGAAGAAAATGAAGGATTTTTGATAGTTTATGATGATAATTATGTTCTTATTGGATGAAAATTTGTTCGTGTGCTGGTTGCACCATGAATAATTGCTATTTATAAAAAAATATTGGTTTTGCAATGATTTACATGCTTTATTTAATTCCCGTAAATCCAAAATGCGATTTTTAAGTGGTAAAATGGTAGTTTTTCCGTTTCGGGTGGGTAAAAGATGTTCCCATGGGGGAAAAATGGAAGATAAATTGAATAATAGTATGCTAAAGTGATTGGAACAAGAAAAATAAAAAATAGCATATTTTATTGCCAAATAAATCAAGAAAATGGGAAAAATAAGGGAAAAAATAGAAATACGTCTTACAAAAATAAGGAAAAATATAATGATTGTTTGTGGATGTATGCTAGTGGCAAAGCATGAGGTTTAGCCTCAGTTTGCCCTATCTCTTTGTCAAAGTTTGTGATTTATTGCTTTTTATACATCAAAACATGACAAAATGAACCTCTACACCTATGCAACGAAAGCAATACCTAAACGTAGGGGGTTGGGAGGTTTGAATGGTGTGATTTGCGTGCCGATTGTTGTTGATTTTCTGATGCATATCATGATATAGAGTTCGTTGGTATTTTAATTAAGAGGATAGTAGCACGCATATTATCTCGGTGCTATCCTTGCATCGCCGCAACGAGTTAGTGAATAAGCATTTGAAAGCTTGGTTGTGGACACCACATCTCTGATTTGAAAATTATGTTCGATCACTTTAGGATCACCCACCTTTGCATGTGCATGTAAACCATGGTGCCAGAATAAGAAAAACGGGATGCATAGCACCTGTTTTCAATGACAATGACCTACGTTTAAGTGTGATAAGGCATCCTAAGTTGTAGGATAGACATTCGTTTCTTGGGGGATTATTTGGTAAGGACACATGGTATCTCCTGGAGCACTTTCGAAATGCAAGAGTGGAGTTTGTTCGTTTGTTTTATATGTTGAGCAACGCATCAAGGGGCTAATCCCTGCGATGTAGGAGAGCTGTAGTGAGGCCGTGGTGTTTCAACCGAGAGGCTGCCTCCCATGTATGTGATTATCGTGGCATTGCCAATGTGTAGGGGTTCTCCCTCTGTGGAGTTTATAGAAAGGGAAACGTTAGACTACAAAACTATAAAACTATAAACGCATAGATTAGGCTTTAGGGCAGTTTGTCCTTTAGCAGTAAATAGACGCTCTTGGTCCGCGAGGCCATGGGTGTGTTTGTCTATTATGAGTATGAGGTCCGCCTGCTAGTGCCGTAGCCAGTGCCGGCCCATTTTAGGTCCCATCAGTCAATTCCTTTGAGAAAAGTTCTAGGCCACCCTTCCATAGGACGGACCCAGAGTCACGTCCACCATGCTTTCCTCGGGTTGCTTTAGTTATCTAATTACCTACCACATTTAGTTTGATAAGAAAAAACAGCTTTCTTAATTAACCATTTAATCATTGGTTCCTTCACGTAACTTAGGCACTGACACAGAAAAACAATGTCAAGCAAGTTCATTTTTCAACATTTGATCTTTATTTATCAATCTTTGGAATACATCAAATATCTTACCCGAAGGCTATTCCAATAATCCTCAGGGATTGCTATTCCAAGTTTCACCCCTTGACTAGTATGCGGGCTTGGAGATCCCATCTCGAGTCACGTCAGCCTCTTGTGCAGGATTTGGAGGCAAGGGATTTATGGCCAGAGCCTCCCCTGGCACTCGAGTGTCCTCCTGCTCCAAGTAGCACCCACGGAGAGACCTCTCGCAGCGGGTTCGGTCCACGTATCCGGCGCGGCTAACAACCCCCTTGGATAGGGTCAAGCAAATAGTCGGAGGTAACTGATACTGCCTCTCCCTCCAGGCTTTTAACCTGAAGCATTAGTTATTTTTCGGCAGGCATTAGTTCCTTGAGCAAAGAAGTACAAACAATGCTCCGAAATGTACAATCACGAGCATTCCAGTGGTTTTTTGTATGGCTAATTGCTAAGGTGTGAATCCTTCTCGCGAATGCTTCCAGCATTTGATCCTAGATCAATCGTGACTTGGCAAGATCCCAAGGGTTTCGTAAGCTGAGTTGCTTGTTTACCCTTTTTCCTTGGGTTAGGGTTTATACCTTGTTGACCCAAATTGTCACTACCTTAGGTTTCCTTATATTATGGTCAATAAATCCTGGATAGCCCCGTCGTCCTATCTTGGTTGGCCAATTGCTTTCTTGGCAATTTATTACTGCCCTAGCTTGGCAAATCAGTCCCAAGGAAGAGTGATGTAGCAGGATGACTACTCATCCTCTAGAAAATTAGACTTGTACTTAGAACTCGTCGAACTTGGTCTAAGGGGTGGCAATACTATTTTGTGATTTAGACACAAGATCATACGACGTTGCAGCTCGTAGCACGAGATAGGTGTCAGTATTTGACTTGTGGGATTATATTTTCCTTTGTACGGTCTTTCTTGATCAAGAATACCTTTGATCAAGATAAGGGCTTGGGAGTCCTCTTGACCCAATCCAACCCTAACCCTACTAGGTTGATAACGTTTTGGCCCTAGGGTTCCTAAATTCATACGGAGGTCTAGTATTTGGTCAATTGATACTTAGGGTGAGAACCCTAGATCATTTTTGCATGGTGTTTAAATAATCCTAACATTTTGTTAATATGGGTAGGACCTTTGAGATCGCATCCCAAGTGCCATACTAGGTAGAATTTTATCATAGCTTAACCCTACGTAGCACATTAAGGTGACCATCATACGCTAACTAATCACACCTTCACGAGTTTCATGTAGGTTACTCATTTACACACAAATTACTTAGTTGATCTAACCAACCCACGATTAAAAATGATCTTTCCTCTAAGATGCAAATGCTTTCTTCTAGAGTTTGCAATACTTTCCTTAAAAGATGGAAGTAACTGCAAGATGTATCATTACATGCGAATATGCAATTTCAAAACCATAGACCTTTTGCCTTTATGCAACTAGAGATCTTTCTTTTCCTTGCCCTATGCTATAATGATTGACATTTAGAGCTAACTCTTATAAACCCTATGTCGATGCATCAAATTCAAAGCTTTAATATTTTAATGAAGATGCATCCTTTCCCAAATTCAAACTTGAACAAAGAACTCCATGCATGAGCGAATGCCATGAGTCCATCATTGATTTAATCCATCCTTTATCACTTAACCCAACCTAGAATGTAACTACCATCGCATGCGATTTGCAAAGTACATAAATCGTTTCCATGCATTGCAACTATTCGGACATCATTTAATGGCCATCTATGATTATCTTATATACGAGTCACAACCAGGAATTTACTACTTAAGTGCATTATGTGTTTATGCCCTATCCTTTGCGTGATGCAATAAGGATGCCTTTGGACAAATCCACCTTTTAACTTATGCAACATGCATTCAAGAATCCAACTACCCTTGACCATGCAAGTACTCGTCATGCAACTTAACTTGGTAAATCGAGCAAGTATATAAATTTTCCAATGTATTTAAACTTGCCTACGAGAATTAAACATGCTTAATGCATCCTTTCCATGCAGAATTAATTTTTGGAACCTGGGTATTCGAAGTCGGGGCGTTGTCCACTCTTGTACTCGGGGTGGAAGCTCCCGCGTGTGCTCCTCTTGATTTTTGCTTCAGAGCCATTGATGCAGTAGCTTTCGACTCAAAGAACTTCCCTTTGGTTTCTTACGCGTTTCAAAGTCACTCTGCTTGAGATTCTCCTCCTCCACGCAGGACACGGCCTTGCAAGACATGGTTTAAAAAAAAACCGGGGACACGGGGTGAACAAGGCCTAGGGGAGCTTCAATAGAAGCTTCCAAGCTTCTGTACACAGGCAAATAACGTGGAGTGATGATAGGAGATGATGATGGAGAGGATGATGGAGAGGATGACGACGATGATGATGAAGATGGTGATGATGATGGTGGGGGCAGAGGCAGCAGTAGCCTTGGGCGAAGACGGTAGGCAGCTTCCATAGGGCGGCGGGTAGCAGCACCACGATTCCTTCCTCCCTCCTCTCCCCTCAAGCTTGAGAGAGGGGGCTCATATAGGTTGAAGGGGGGGGGGGGGAGTAGCCACACAAGTGGCAAGGTGCATGCTTCCCTCCCCCATGCCCCTCCACAACTCTAGCTCATACTCCCTCTCCCCGCCATGCAACGGCTGAAGGGGAGGGAATTAATACATTAAAAAAAATTGCAAAAAATATTATCCCCTTTTTTTCCCATGAAGGGGTGTTCCCACGGTGAACTACGGGTTTTTAGCCACGGCTTCCAATACGTGACGCGGGGCTGGTGTTTGTTAATGCGCGAGGATGGAGCACTTAGCCCAAGGTTTTTCTGTTACGGGAAGTTACTTTGAATCGCTTTTGCACAAGATCTAGGGTCTTTAATAATTCCTTGTAGAAATATTACACATAAAGTGCACAAATAAGTAAGCTTATTAATCAAACAATGTGAATGTGCACAAACAATTCTTTTCATGACTTCATTCTAACGCAATGTGTTGTTGCTAAGGTAGCACCAAAATCATCCGTGCTAGTGTCCTTTATAAACTTAAATTAAACTACTCCTATATAATAAAACATGGACAAAATTAGAAATTGAATCATACTTAACTTCCATAATCCCTTTCTCCCTACTGCTTAAGGTTTTGCATTCAATGGTAGGTGTAAATAGTATTTTTAATGTATTTTTCTTAAAATTATAAATTTAATCATACTTAACTTCCATAATCCCTTTCTCCCTAATGCTTAAGGTTTTGCATTCGATGGTAGGTGTAAATAGTATTTTTAATGTATTTTTCTTACATGAAAAGTGATAAACAAGGCTAAACCTCATGCCCTAGCCCCACTATACATTCACATACATATTCATTATTTTTCATAAATTCTCCATACGTAAAATCTATTTTTTTCATTTTCTTTGATTTATCTTATTTTTCATTACTTCTTTTCTTTATTTTCAAACATGTAGAGGATATATAAATTAATAACGAACATTCTATTCCATATGACCCCATATGAACACCATAAGAATCATGAAAACTAATAAAACTCTCAATTCTTCCGAAATCTTGCATTATAAATTTTCTCTATTTTCATTTTAATTATATGAATAGCAAGAACCAACTGACAATTTTGATATTTCAAGAAATGAAAATCATGTTCAATCATTTTAAACCATTTTTCATAATACACATGAAAGAATCATCATCAAACGTCAAAATCAAGTACTTACGTGGTTAATTTCATACAAATTTACACACATTTCAAAGTTGGGAAGTCACCGACACTCTTGTATGGTTGTTGACGCATCCTCAACCTTTGATCTATGCTCCACAATACTTCATCATTATCACACGTTCAAAATCTTTCATCTCAGCCTCCCTCTCTCACACAGAACAAACCATTTCCCGTTTGCATATAATCAAAATGGGAAGCCTTCCGCATAGATTGGACCCCTACCTTCCTTCCATGATGATCTTGGCTAGCACACATTGAGAGGCATATTGTTGGAATTGAAGGGGCACAAAAAAAAAAGGATCCCTCCCCCCCCTCCCCTTCACGCTAACATTTTAGGTTTTTTAAAGCATCTTAAGGCTTAACTATTAACTATTGAATTATCTGGTTTGGTTTTTGCACGTTATCAGAGCGTTTAGGATCGAAAGTCTACCACAGGGGTAAGAGCCAATAGGCTGAAGGGAGATTAAGGGAGAGGATTATACGAAAGGGAAGGGGTTTAAAAAAATAGGGGATGTAAAAGGAATTTGATAGAGGTGAATTTAGTCAATTTATTTAAGCATACCATGTACATAGAGCACATGGTAATGTAAAGTCTCCACTGAGTGATCCAATGGTACGCATGTCTAGCAGGGTTAAATATCCTATTAAAAGATTTGGACTTGAAGGTTATGAAGATTGCCATAAAGCTTATATGATAAAGGTGGTTGAGGATATAACTTGGGAGATTTTGTATTTTCAAGATATATGCACCAAAATTGTGTTCGTTTGCTTCTGCATCTTGTTTTCACATGTAATAGACCCCCCTATTCACGTCCCATAGGACCCCCTATATATATATATATATATATATATAGCTCCCCCTGGCGATGCCACCAGTTGGCAGGAGGGAGGGGGAGTTGAAGAGGATGATGTCGAGGATGATAATGACCATGATAATGATGAGGGGGAGGCCACGTGGCCTACTGCCACTGGCCCTCTCGATTAGCCCGTGGCCACATGGGGGGTTGAGAACCCTTGCCACCATGCAAACGGACATGTGGTGGGTGGGGTGGGGTGAGACACCACCACCACCACTCCATACCACTTCCTCCCCACCTCCCCCGTTATAAAACCGCCCCCCCCCCCCCCCCCTTCTGACAATGAAGGAGAAGATGCTCGGCCTGCTACTGTGAAAGAGAGAGAGAGAGAGAGAGAGAGAGAGAGAGAGAGAGAGAGTTCTAGAAGGTTCTTAATTTTTCCCCTCCTTAAAGGGTGACCACATGCTCCTCCCCTTTTTTTCTACCCCGTGAGCTTATTCGCCCCATTTTTTTCATCTATTTGAGAAAGAGGCTACTGAAGTTCCTCCAGGGTTGCACTTAAAGAGAGGAAGATTGAGAATGGCCCCCAAGTAGAGAATGTAATGTGAAGATGGCAATCCCACAACCAGCAACGAAGCTTTATGTGAGGGTATCACTGTTAATACAACTACAGTACCGCATATAAGTAATACATTGCCAAAATGTTTTATGCTTCCTTTGATTCTTGCATGAGATACATTAGGTCCCATACTATACCATCGAAGAATAGTTCATAGTTTGTTGAAAATGATGAATTTCATCTCAAATATTCAAAAGATTAAGTTTCAAAATGCATGTTTCGAGAGAAGTTAATTGCACCTGGATGCTATGCGATAAATTCATACATAACATGAATAGCACATAGGGTTCCAAGGTATTGTCCATTCCCTCTTCTTGCAAATTAGTAGGTATGTTTTCGCCACATTGAAGAGATATGTTGTAGCTTGCACACTTGACGGATTGCATGATGAGCAATCTAGCCTAAAGGAAATTCATTTTAGAAACTTTAGGTCTTTGATCAAGCTTTTGCTAACATCATGAACTAATAGCTCAAGTTTGATAGTTGGGATCTTGGTGATGTGTGTAGTTAGTACAAGCAATGATCATAAGGATTAAAACTAAGATGCCTTGAGATCCTTCTGATAACCACTATTTCCATCAATCCAATTCGGGATTAGGTTAGATACAAACAATAACTATAGGCGTCAAAGGCAAGTGAAGAGCTCAAGGATTAGAAAACCCTAAGTCAAACGAAAGACCGATACTTTTATACTTGTTTGGGAAGAAGGATGGGTTGTCGATCAATGTAAGTAATCAATAGAACTTACATCTTGTATAATTGTATGAGACCTCAACATATAACTTAGTCGAAGGAAGGGAGTGTTAAGTAAAATTTTGCATAGTGTCGCTCTTAGATCCCAAGGGGGAGAATGAATATGCAGATGAAAATGTTATCGTGCCTATTCTTGCATTGTTTGGAAAAATACAATTGGTTCTGTTGGTTGATCAAACAACATCCTAAATGCTTTTATATTCAACTGATTGTTGGATTGTTGTTTGGATGATTATTCTAAGTGCTTGCGATTGATGGTAAATTCATGGCGGGGGTGATGACAAATTGCCATGGGGATAAAGGAATGTTTTCTTAGAAGATGATATTAGGGCTGACTGCCTTGGCTGTGCTTGATTCTTAAATGAATTAATTAAGAAAAGGTTCTTTGCATGAGTGGATCACCTCCATGATCGCACTACATATCAACCCGAAAGGGCACTGCTCGATTCACGGGCGGAAGGTTGAGTGGTGAAAAGGCCAACCATGGGGATAATGCTTCACTCCTAGGCAGCTTGTGGGTTAGGTGGACCCCTTGCCAAGCCCGAAATGGAGTTGAAGACCTCCATGGCCCCAACGTCTGTGGTGTTGGAAGATCCCATTGTAGATAAATGATGGAAATTTGTGGTGCCATCTGATTTGGACCAGTTACTTCTATAGGGTAGAAGGGATATATAATTTCTCATGTTTGGCAGGAGACAAAGGTTAACTTGAAGATAAGTTAAGGAACTTGTTTGTCAAAAGGACTGCTTGCTCTATTTTTGTGTCGGTGTTATAAATTACACGAACGAACCCTATTCCCTAAAAGGCTTAATTAGGGAATCTGACTTTAAATGTCGCACATAATTGTGGTAGGACCTAATTAAATAACTAAATAATGCCTATTGAGGGAAGCGGGTGGGTGGAATCCTTGATGGGTCCGCCTTATGGTGGCAGGGTGGTCCCAGAGAACTGGGAGGCTTCTCACAAGGTTTTACCAACGATCGACCTTTGGTAATTGTTGGGTTAGAACCCCAATTAATGTCATTTAAGAGGACTAGAATGGGACTATGTTCTACGGGTAGAGAGGTTCTTAACCTCAATTTGAGATGGCGAAAAAAATGAAGGAAAAAGGAGAAAAAAGATGGAAAAAGAGCAAAGGCGTAGAGGCAGCCCCTAAAGCTAAGCTGAGGCAAAAAGTGCAATTATAAATGAAAGGTGCCTCAAAAAAATCTAAACACTCTTGTAAAAGAGTGCCAGGCTCCCTTCTGTGCCATTTGTAAAAGAATAGATGGGTATAGGCTTAGGGCATGAAGCAAGAAGAGGGAATTAGAAAAAGAGACCTTGCCACAATGGCTGGCCATGTAAAAAGGGATGGGTGCCCATGGGATTTTAGGGCTTGTATATAAAGTTCAAAAAGTAAATGGAAGCTCATTGTTTGGTGTCAAGAGTACTCTCTTCTTCTCTTATTCTCTTCACCTTGCTTGTGTGTGTGCTCTTGAGAGAGAGAGTGTGAGAGTGTGAGGGAGTGAGTGAGTGTGTGGGAGTGAGGGATCAAGAGGGTGAATTTCTTTACCATCTCCTCTTCTCTCTTCTTCTCTTTTCTCTTCTCTTCTCTTTTCTCACAAGCGCGACTATGGTGGATGGTAGGAGCTTGGAGATGGAGGAGGCTTGAGGATGCTTGAGCTAGCATCTAGGATCGTGGAGCTACCAGCATGTGCGAGAGAGGAGGCAACTCATTTCGGCATCAAGGTAAGCTCACTACACCCCAAGAGAATCGACGGCGCGTCAGCTAAGTGAGAGATGGCCATGAGAGCTCGCTTGAAATGCTTGAAACAATAAGCGGTCCGTGGGTCTTGGCGGTTGAGCGTGAGCTCCCACTACATTTTGCTTCCATTGCTGGGACCAATGGATTCAAGCTTGGGCACTTGTGCGCTTCATATCGAGCATCAAAGTAAGAGATTCATCCCTGAAACAGAGCTTGAGATAGGTAGGAAGATTGGGTTTTTTGATCTTTGAAACAAGTAAGTATTTTGGGTTATTTTGTTGGTTTGATGACTGGAAAAGATGGAGAAATCATTTCAGTTTTTTGCCTTTGATCTTTGTTGCATTTAGAGTAGGTTAGGATTAGGAAATCAGATCGAAAAAGAGTAGGTTTTGTTGCTGTAAAATAGGGCAAAACAGGGCACAAATCATGCAAAAATGGGAAAAAAGAGTGCTTGGGATGTTTAATGTTGGCAAGTGAGTGATTGGGGACATCAAAACCTTACCCGGGAAGGGATTTAAGAGCCAAGAGGTCAAGGAAGAGCTCATTTCATACCCTGACACACACACAGAGAGAGAGAGAGAGAGAGAGAGAGAGAGAGAGAGAGAGAGAGAGAGAGAGAGAGAGAGAGAGAGAGAGAGAGAGAGAGAGAGAGAGAGAGAGAGAGAGAGCTCTTGGAGATTCGATTCGATCTTGCCACCAGGGAGTCTACTGCATGTTCCAGGTAAATCAAGCCCTTCCCCTTATGCCTTGGTACTGATCTGGAAGCTCTTGTGTGATATGATTACATGTGTTGCAAGATTTAAGAAAATTAGTGCATTTGATGCCATTGTCGCACATCGTTCAGCCCATCTGAGTGGCCAGTTCCTGGGCTGAGTCCCAAAATCGGCCCTCGGCCCACTTACTCTCGGCCGACTTGGCCCACTTGTCAATTTGGCCTATCAGAGCATATCACTCAGCCCACTCATAACTCCACCCTCAGCCAATTTACCCCATTTGGCCCTCGGCCCATCCGAACAAACCAATCCAGCCAAAAGTTCACTCGACCATATCGAAACTCAGCCCTTGGCCTGTCCGAATCCATCATTCGGTCCCTGTAATTCGGACGAGTTGGGCTGAGTCAATATTTTTCCAAATTTTCAGGAAATTAGACCAGACCCCAGCTAGAGTTCGGCCGCGTAAACCTTTTGAGTCCTCTCGATGTATAGAACTCGATTCTGGCGCAGGGAACATGCAAATTCGTAGGACGCATCCACTTAGCAGCTCGAGTAGGCTATTGCAAGACCCAAAGTCCTAGCGATAGCCAACTAAGCCAAAGACCCTGAACAAACCTAAAATGGGTAAGATAATGCAGCGAGAAACCCTAAAACCTGACAAGATGGCCAAAAGTGGGTCAACAAGCCTATTAGGCCTAAAACGAAATGAGAGTATGTAAGCCACTTAGATACTTGTTTTCCGCACTCACCTTGAATTTTTGCACTTGAAGTACACTTAAGGACAGCTGAAAGCCTGATTGAGCACAAGTGCACGAGAAAGAACGCACACACACTGAGTAGAGATAAATTGAGGATTGGATCCCAAGACATAGACGGATGACCAAAGCACAAAGTAGGACCAAGCAAGCGGCACTAGAGAAGTGGATCTGACCAACTTGCTCAACCTGACTGACATGGTGGAGCACGAGAACGTGATCATGATAGAGGAAATCTCAGACCACTGGCCGAATAAGGAACTCAACTTAGGAGTTTTTCCAGAGGCAATTTAGTAGCTAGTGATCAGCTACGATGTGTACGCTCAATATGAGCACCGTGGTAGAATGGCAGACGCCATCATAACAGAGTTGGAAGAGGAATAGAAGCTAGCCCACAAGGCATAGTGAAATATAACCAAGACCAGCGTGCTAGGAGCTTAAGAAAGAACACAGAATTGTGCAAGGTACAGCGGGTGCTGAACCTAGCAGGTGGGAATAAGACCGATCATGAGAGAGCCCTAGAAGGAGACTTAACATTGAGTGAGCTTCTCATGAAGCGATTGCTCATCGACAACACAGTAGTGGAGTAGAGTGTTGCAGCACTAGTGACATCATTACTAACAGGATTAGGAGAAAACCAAGGCTCTAAGGGCCAGTCTAAAATCCCAATTGTTACAAAGCAACTCGACAAGTACCAACCCCATGATGATCCATATAGCTTTGTAGAGCAATTCAAGCAAGTCTACGAGGCCACGGACTCACCCACTTGACTCAACGCTTACAAGCATTTGGACTTTGCTTAGGCGACAAGGGTAGGACTTGGTACACGAGTCTAGATGCCGAAGAATGAGCAAACTTTAACAGCCTCAAAAACCTCTTCATCAAGAGACTCTCCAAGCCTGGATACTCTGATAATTTGCTAGTAAGACTCAAGCAGAAATAGAAAGATGACATTCGTGACTATATCATCCATGTGAGGAGCCTCTTCAAGAGAATCCCCATGGGCGAATGACCTATCGAAAGAGCGGTGTCCATCGTATTTATTAGTGGAATACGGAGTGAGGAGTTGTATAAGGCCTTGGCAAGCAACTCGAGCTTGCAGCGAGACTCACTAGCTAGGGTGTTTGAAGAGGCTATTCGAGTAAACGACCAGATGAAAGAGCAAAGCTCCAGGAGCTCAAATGAAGAAGAGACCGACTCGTGGAGTTTAGAGAGAGAGTCAGTCTCTAGTGAACAATCAGGTCCAATGGCCCAGGACAAAGGGAAAGCCATTGAGACAAAACAAGACTTGGCTGAGTTAAAAATGGAGATAGCCAAACTATAGGATATGTTGAGACAACCAACACGCCCACATGTCGAATGCATGTATTGTGGCGGAAACCACTTGCTAGTCGAGTGTCAAGACCCTAGGTCATGACCTTGCGCTAATTGTGGTAGATTCGGTCACGACATTGCACATTGCAAATTACCGAGAAGACTTCCGTACTCACAACCATATGGCCAGCCATACCTAGCAAGTAAACCCCAACAATTCTTCGAAAGGGGAGCCCCATTGGCCCTTCCTGTGCCTAATGATGTTAAACTGGCTATTCCTAGAATGGACATAAACCCTACAGGCATACCTAGACCGCTTGGTCCCTACATGACCCATCCATTGAGTGATGCCCCAATCCACTATGTGGAGGAGCCAAATGAGGAAGAGACTTACGTATACCCATACGTCTTGCACAACGACGAGGGCAATGTAGTCCTTATGGAATATCGACTAGTACTGGTGATGGCGTTAGGAAGAGGCCGAGGTAGAGGCCTAGGAGGGTAGATGTAGGATCCAATCATATGTTGGACTTGCAATCATCCATGGCACGTCTCATCACGTTGTCCTGAAAGGGAGCAACCAAATAGAGACAAGGCAGACCTAAGGTGCCTTGAGTGCAAAATCACTCATCTCTTCATTGACTGTCCCAAGCAAAACCATCCTCAAGTTCAGCCAATGTGCCATCTGTCCCATTGGGGCTGTTCGACGTCGAGAACCTCGATGGGGAGGCCACACCTATCCCATTGGGTGTCATGACTCGAGTGCAGACGAAGCATGCCAGCATATCGTTGCTAGGTCCTAGCAATCTCGATGCAGCCTTGATCGAGAAGAAGAGTCGTAGACGGAGGAAGAAGAAACCCGAAGCTAAGATCATGTTGAAAACTGAAAGTGCCACGACTCTACCTACTGGAAAGAAGGTCACTGACATAGAGGCAGAAACCTCAACTCCTAAGACAGCCAAAAAGGGAAGTGCTAAGGTAGGGGAATACCTGCATCTGAAGCGCCAACTAGAGGCTATCGAGAAAGTGAAGGAATGGGTAAAAGAGGCCCAAGAGCACCTAAAAGATGCTGAGCCCATCCTAGAGGACAAGATCGAAGATCTCTCCAGCATAAGCACTCCAGTCTCACCCCCTCGACCAAAATTAAAAGATGCAACTTCACCGCAAGCGGTACTGCTTAGGCAAAGTCTTGACGCTACAGGCTAGTAGATTAGTCATGGCCATTGGCCAGGACAATCCGAAATAGGAGAGAGACGAGTAGCCAACGACCTCCTTACCACGTTAGTGACCACCCCTGTGACCTGAGCCTGGGGGACCTGCTTAGGCAGCATTCCACCCTATGGCAAGACCTTTGAAGGATCACAAGAGCAAGAAGCTGCTGTAGACCTGCATTACCATGATGGAAAGACACAAATACCGAGTCTGACGTTGTACTTTGTGCCTAAGTCTTTGCATGTTAATGCTTTCTAGGAAGGCATCGAGATGCATGCGGTCTTACTTGTCTTAGCCCTAGGAGACACAACAAGAAAGGGGATTGTAGACATAGGAGCAGGGGTTAGTGTATTGACCCACGCAGTGCTTCAAACTTGGGGAAACCCGCTTGTCAAGACCACCAGGTTCAATGTCACAATAGCAAACAGTATGAGAGTGAAACCATTCGGGGTACTTAAAAATGGGGGGGTGAAAATCGCAGGCGTCTAGTTCTCGGTTGACTTTATAGTCATGAAGGGAGTGGACTACGATATCCTATTAGGCTGACCCTGGATGTGCAATGCTAGAGTCATTGAAGATTGGGGTAATAGCTTAATCTTCCTTGGAAATAGAACAGAAGCTTTGAGGGTAGAGATTAAGCTATTACCCCAATCTGCAACTGATAAGTCGATGACATAAATACACAACGGTCACCTTGGCATATCACGAGTGGAGCTCGATATCTCAACAAAGGGCCCATAGGACTTCTTGACTTGAGTGAAGCTGTGGTTTTTGCAGTGACAGAATTTTTTGCAGTCTTCTGTAATGGCATCTGATTCTCTTTCACAGATTGTCACTGAAAAGCTTGACAAGAACAACTTCCAAGCATGGAAGTTTAGAATGACGAATTTCCTTATGGGAAAAGGATATTGGGAATTTGTTGCAGGAAATGAAGAAGAACCAGTTCTTCCTGATGTTCCCAATCAACAGCAAATGCATGCATTTAAAGCATGGCATGAGAGAGCCAGGAAAGTTATGTATTGGCTGTCTATCAGCATTTCAGACTCTATGATTGTGCATATTCAGGATGCAAGTACGCCAAAGGAGGCATGGGATACTTTGTCAAAAATGTATAGCACAAATACGCAAGCCAGGAAAATGCAGCTCAAGCAAGAGTTGCACAATGTGCAAAGAGAAAATATGAGCATCAACGACTACCACATGAAGGTGAAGAAGATTGCAGATGCACTTGCTTCCATTGGGTCACCAGTGGAAGATGATGATTTAGTTTCTGTGACCTTGAATGGTCTAGGAAAGGATTATGCACAGTTTCGGACATCCATTTCAGTTCGTGAAAGATTTCCTGATTTTGAGGAGCTGATTGCTCTTCTAATTTCTGAGGAGCAAAGAAATGGTGGTGTATCTTCTTCAAGAGGAACTTCAAAAGAAGCTGTCTTCTACTCAAATGCTGGAAGAGGTAGAGGCAGAGGTAGAGGAAGCCGATATGGAGGCCGTGGTAGAAATCAGAATATGCAGCAAACTCAAGAAAACCAATCCTATAGAGGAGGATGTGGTAACTCTAGAGGCAGGGGGAGCCAAAGAGGTCGTGGTGGATGGCAAAGAGGCCAAAATGCAAATAGTAATGTTGAATGCTACTATTGTGGTAAAATGGGTCATATGGCTAAAGACTGCTATAAAAAGCAGAATGACATCATGAATGGAAAACTGCAACAAGGAAATTATGCATCCTCTAGTAGACAGGGTGATGACAGAAATGAGCATCTGTTTATGGTGCAGCACATGAACAATTTTGTGACAAGTGCAGAAGAAAGCAACGATGTATGGTATGTTGACTCAGGTGCATCAAACCATATGACAAGTCATGCAGAATGGATGGAGGATGCAAGGAAAATGGAAAAACTAGGATTTGTGGAGACTGGTGATGATACTGCACATCTTATTGTGCAGATTGGAAAAATTCCTTTGTCTATGCAGGATGGGAAAAAGAAATACCTGTCCGATGTATTTCATGTCCCGAATATCGCCAAGAATCTGGTTTCTGTTGGTCAAATGGTTGAGCAGGACTTGCAGGTCAGATTTAATCCTCATGGATGCTTTGTTGAGGATATGAAAAATAAAGGTCGCTTGATAGCAAAAGGAAAGAAGAAGGGCAGAATGTTTACATTGGATGCAGACATGTCTGAATTGAGTGCAGCAATGTTTGCACATGGGGCCGGTGTAGTTGCAGATATTGATATCCGGCATAAACGCATTGGTCATGTTAATGTATAGCAACTTAAATCAATGCAGGCCCAAAATATTGTTGCAGGTTTGCCGAAATTCAAGGTTGCAGAAATGCATAAGGTATGTGAAGCCTGTCAGTTTGGAAAACAGGCAAGGAAACCATTTCCTAGACATGTTCAAGAGAGTAAGAAGCCATTGGAATTAATCCACTCTGATGTGTGGACAACTAAAGCTGCATCTCTTGGAGGCTGTCATTATTTTGTCAGTTTTATTGACGACTATAGCAGAAAAGTTTAGGTGTATTTTATGAAAAAGAAAAGTGAAGTTTTTGGGCATTTCAAAACTCTTAAAGCTATGGTTGAAAAAGAAACAGGCTTGCAGATAAAATGCCTAAGGTCAGATGGAGGGGGAGAGTACCTCTCAAATGAGTTTGCAAGGTTCCTGCAGGAGCATGGCATAAAGCAGCAATATTCATGCAGTCATACCCCACAACAAAATGGAATTGCAGAAAGAAAAAACAGGCATATTGGAGAGGTATCTCGTGCCATGCTCAATGAAAAAGACTTGCCAGATTTTTATTGGGCTGAAGCAGTTGCTACAGCAGTCTACATAATGAACAGGACTCCCACTGCAGCAATACATGGAATGACTCCAGAGGAGAGGTATAATGGTAGGAAACCAGATATTTCTCATTTGAAAATTTTTGGTTGCATTGCCTATGTACATGTGCCAGATGAGTTGAGATCCAAGTTGGATCCAAAACCTGAGAAGTGCATCTTTATTGGTTACTCTCTGCAGCAAAAAGGGTATAGATGCTATAACCCTTCTACTCGTAAGTTTATAGTGAGCAGAGATGTTGTTTTTGATGAGATGAGTAGCTGGTATAAACCAGTAAATGTGATTGATGATGTAGATGCACAAAATGGTAATGCTGCACAAAATTCACAGCAGCAGTCACAAAATATTAGTGGACCTGGAGCGTCCTCTAGTAGTGGTTCACATTCTTCGCCATGGACAGGCAGATTGAGATAAGGAGAATCTTCTCAAAGTAATGCAGATAGTGGTATGCAGGTATCACGAAAAGGAAAAGAGAAGGTTGATCAGTCCATGTTTGATGTGAATGCAGGTCACTCTTATGTGGATGGTGAATCCAGTGGCTCAGAACAGAGCATTGATGATGAGTTGGGTATTCCTTCTATTGTTACACCTGGAGTAAGGAAGACCAGGGATGTTTTGAGAGCACCTGGGAGTGAACCTACTTTGCGCAGGTCTACGAGAGCTAGGTATCCTGTGGATAGGCTGAAATATGATGGATTTACAGCCATTCACTATGCATATATAGTTAAAGTGATACAGGAACCAGAACCCACTTCTTTTGAGGAAGCCATGGGAAAAGAAAAATGGGAGAAAGCCATGGATGAAGAAATGGATGCCTTGGAAGCAAATGCTACATGGGAATCGGTACCTTTGCCTAAAGGTAAAAATGCAATTGGCTGTAAGTGGATTTATAAGGTGAAGCACAATGCAGATGGTTCTGTGAATAGATACAAGGCAAGATTAGTAGTCAAGGGGTATGCACAAACATATGGCATTGACTATGAAGAAACATTCAGTCCGGTTGCAAGGATGGCAACCGTAAGACCAGTCATTGCTATGGCTGCATCAAAGGGATGGTCTTTACATCAGATGGATGTAAAGAATGCCTTCTTGCATGGTGATTTGCAAGAAGAGGTCTATATGGAGCAGCCACCAGGTTATGTGCATGCTATTCATCCTGAGTTTGTTTGCAGGTTGAAGAAAGCCTTGTATGGCTTGAAGCAAGCACCTAGAGCATGGTCTGACAAGATAGGACAGTATCTTGTCACTATTGGCTTTCAAATTTCCAAGGCAGATTTCTCACTTTATGTGAGAAAAACAGAGAAAGGTATTATGCTACTTGTCATTTATATTGATGATTTGATTATGGCACGTGACAGTGATGAAGATATTCTTCATGTGAAAATGCTATTGAAGCAGAAGTTTGAGATGAAGGATTTGGGAGAGCTGCGTTATTTCTTGGGCATTGAGGTGATTAGATCACCAAGTGGGATATGGCTCTTGCAGAGGCAGTATGGATTGGACATGCTGTCCAAATATGGGATGACAGGCTGTAAACCTATTTCAGTTCCTTTGGAGCAGAATGTGAAGCTGAGCACAGATGCAGGTGAGCTTCTAGAAGACCCTACTATGTACAGACGCATAGTAGGAAGTTTGATTTATATGACTATTACCAGGCGAGATTTGAGCTATGCTGTTGGATTGGTAAGTCAGTTTATGCAGGCTCCAAGGAAACCACATTTGGATGCGGCTAGACGCATACTCAGGTATGTGAAGTCCACATTGCAGTATGGACTATTTTATGAGACTGGGGTTCAGATACAGTTGCATGGATACACTGATGCTGATTGGGCTGGTAGTATTTCTGATAGACGATCTACCAGTGGATATGTGTTCTCTTTTGGGAGTGCTGCAGTCACTTGGAGCAGCAAGAAACAGCCTACAGTTGCCTTGTCGAGCACAGAGGCTGAGTACAGGGGTGCAGCAATGGCTGCATGTGAGGTAGCTTGGTTGCATAAGCTACTTTATGATATGCATCAGTCTACAGATGGACCAGTTGTCATTTATTGTGACAACATGAGTAGTATACACTTGGCAAATAACCCAGTCTATCATGCTAGAACAAAGCACATTGAGGTGCATTATCACTATGTGCGAGAGAGGGTTTTACTAGGTCTTATTGATCTAGTTTATGTCAGCACAGAGGATCAGGTAGCTGACATATTCACGAAGGCATTGGGCGCAGAGAAGCTGCGCAAGTTCAGAGACCTGCTTGGTGTGCAAGAATTGGGATTGAGCTCGAGGGGGAGTGTTGAGATATCGAGCTCCACTCGTGATACGCCAGGGTGACCGTTGTGTATTTATGTCACCGACTTGTCAGTTGCAGACGCGGTTGGTACACCGCCCATGAATAATAGCTACATGATAGCTATCCTTATCTACTCTAGTTCGTGGCTCAGTTAGTATGCCACCTTAGTTAGTTGAGTTTGGTTTGAGACCCATATATAGGGTTCTTCTATTTCTTTGTACTTGAGTTCTTTTGGCTTACACAACTAAGAAGAGGAAAACTGTTTTCAGCCTCCACCCTTGTGTGTCTTCCCCCATTGTGCAAGCAAGAAAGCTTCAAGAGACTCCTTCCTTCTCTCCCACAAACTTGACACCCTTGACCAAGTATATCCCATGCTCGGAGGATGAGAAAGACTGGATTCATGTCCTTTCTATGATTGACTTGCCATTCTTGGATCGCGAGGCATACGAGTAAGCCATCAAGACAGTTGGCAAGTCAAAAGACACACCCTTCGTATAAGTCTGCATGATGGCAGGAACCCTTTGTGGGAGACCTAAACCTGTCACATTCCAAGTGCCAAATAACAAGAGGGGACTCGAAGAGATTCTGGAGTATTTGACTAGAAAGCTAGCTAGAAATCTAGCAATAAACTTCAAGCCACTCCAAGATCTGTTAGACGAACCAAGGTGGCAATGGACCAGAGTGCATGACTTAAACCTCATGTACAATTGGGCTCTAGTCCCCGATTAGAGACAAGAGATATACCAAAACCTAGGAGATGATGAGCAGTCGAATGAAGTTGACTCCAATGATGAGTACGAAGACTGTCATTCTTTTAGTGGAAAGTGTGGCTAAGATAGACAAGGTGGAATACGACACTAACAGACGAGAAATAGAATAGATACGAGCAAACTCCAAGCCACATAAAAAGAGTGTCTTTAAGATAGAGTGAGGGGTCATGTGCATGGATTGTGATCGCGCTTGGTTGGAACACATAGGAGCCATAGATTTCAAACAAGCAGGCCTAACCCAACTAGGTATGACACCACTGCCTAGAACACAGTCACCCTCTAAGCTGCAACCGCCAGGAGAAACCACCTCTTCTAGCAAAAATGACGAGTTTGATTCTGAGTCGGAAGTAAGCTCAGATAGCGGCCTACAAATACCTAGACCATCCAAGACCAGATGCACCAAGGGGGACCTACCCGTTTACTTGAGGCGCAGACGGTTGAAGGAAGAAAGGGAAAAATAGCCTAGGGACACGCAAACGGAAGAGCAAAGAAAGCCGCAGGATCTCTCGATAAGATTTATGAAATTCAAGAAGGGTGATAGGGTAGTAATCCTGTTGGGTGCCAAATGCCAAGGGCAAACAAGTGAACCCATCGAGGGATCAGCCAAGGTCAAGGAGGTGAACCTAGCACAAGAAGGGGAGATACCCCGACCGGTCTTTATTGTTGATGACTTGACTGAGGAAGAGGAGACGAGTCATGTTGCTCTCTTGCGAGAGTATATAGACATGTTTGCTTGGTCCTTAGAAAAGCTTAAGGGGGTAGATTCCAGTGTAGTGACTCATAACATACCCATGATGCCAGATACAACGCCGGTCAAGCAACGACTATACCTGATGAATCCAAAACACACTCATGCAATCAAAGAAGAGATTAACAAGCTAATGAGAGCAGGATTCATTTACGAAATTGAGCACGCAGACTAGGTGTCACCCATAGTCATAATGATGAAGAAAAACAGAAAGATTAGAGTGTGCGTCAATTACAAGAAGGTGAACGCTGCCCACTAAGAGAGACAACTACCCATTGCTGTACACTGAGCACATGCTCGAAAGAGTGGCGGGCAAAGAGACCTATAGCTTTCTGGATGGCTTCTCTGGATATAATCAAGTGCAAGTGCATCCTGCCAATAGGCATAAGACTGCCTTTGCCACTGAGTTGGGCGTCTTTGCTTATATAGTCATGCACTTTGGGTTGACTAATGCCCTAGCCATCTTTCAACGCCTCATGCGAACCATATTTAAAGACATGCTTCGCAAGGAATTAGAAGTCTTCATGGATGACTTGTGTGTTCACTTGACTTGGAGAGAACACATAGACAAACTCTGAGTAGTCTTTGAGTAGTTTCGCCTATATCGTCTCTCCCTAAATCCCTTAAAGTGTGATGGGACCTAAACCGGGCTGGCACTGGCTCATGCACTAGCCGGACCTCTATCATGCGCTCAACAACCCCACTACCTCGCGGCCAGGAGCGTGGATGACACATACATCATCTTCCTAAACATCTTGCGTTTGTATCACGTCTCGTAGTCCAACTCTAACCCAATTAACACTTCTCAGAGGGAGTCCCAGCACATTGCCAAATAACACGAAGTACAAACATAGGAGGTCCTCCCATGGCTGACTGCCGCTACCTCACTGCGACTCTCCTACACCTTGGGGATTGGCCCCTCGATGCGTCGCTAAACATTTATAACACATTATCGCACACAAACTTCTCTCTTTTATGATTCGCATATTTCCAGGAGATATACCATGCTTCCTCACTTTACTTTCCCCCTTAGACCCAACGCCTAGCCTACAGCTTGGGCAACCTTACTCATTCAACGTTGGTCATGTTCCTCTAGAAAGCAATTGCCATGCATCCAGGAGGTATTGTCTGATACTTTTTATCATTTTATGCTTCATGCAAATTGTGAATGTCCATGTGCTTAAACAATTAAAAAAAATCAGCATTGGTGCACATGTGGAAAACATTTCTTTAAATGATTTCAACTATCGCTCGTATACGGCGTTGCATGAACCTAGCACCGAGAAACCCTCGTGCTACTAGGTTCTTAATCCTTAATTATCGACCAACCTAAATGGTATGCATAAAAACCAGCAAGCTTTTCATCATTTCATTCAATATTTAAACACCTTTTATACACTCTACCCCCTCACCCGTTTAGGTTGTGCATTATTGATCAGTTTAGGGTTCATTTTCCACATTTTTATTGTATGAAAAGCAATAAAAACTCACTAGAACATAAAGATAGGGCTGAAGTGAGGCTAAAACTCATAGTTCAGACCCCCCATACCTCCACAAACATGAATCTTATTTTTCCTTAATTTTCGGCACTCAAAATCCATTTTTTCCCTATTTTTCTCCCAATTTTCCTATTTTTCTTGTATTTTTTCACAATATTAAATAACTAAAAATACAAAATGAGTTGTGGACTGTGGCCCTTAGGTTCATTTGCAGAAAAAACACAAATTTAGTTGGTGTGTCTTATTACATTTTCCATTTATATCTCAAAAACACCTAATTTTCCCATATTTTACGTGTTTTATGGGTTTTGCACTATTAATTTCATTCACAACACTTATGATTTTCTGATTTTCTGAGCATAAACTTATCAAACTCATAGCAAACAACATTATGATGCATAATCATCACATGGGAACAAATATTCATGAAGCAAATTGCATAAAACATCAATTTCCTTTGTAAAAATGAGATTACCGTTCTTTGCGGGTTGCGGGTTTATATTTGCCATATCTCGGGACTGATTTCCAGCCACCATTAACACTCATGACAGTCCACAATCAGCAATATTCCTTCCTCTTACACCACGGAGCAATCCAGTCTTCATTGGACAAGCATCCATCATCCATTCTTCTTCTTCCTCTTCACCACATGAATCTGCCTTTAGGGGAGAGAGAGGGAGGAGAGAGAAAGAATGAAATTAGAATTCTTCACAGAGACCACCAATGGAGGAGCAAAGCACGGCGATAGAGTTAGCATCCAGGGGGGATCAATTGGGGGGGTTGTTTGCCAGTAGCCATGATGCCTCCTCCATCCAAGAAGCGCAATTTTCGGGCGCCATCTTCCTCCACGTTTTTTCCACGTTTTTTCACTCATATGCATGAAAAGTTTCATGCTACATTTAAATTTTGGGCTCCCAAGGGTCACTTGCCCATTTTGGCCAAATTTTGTCCACCTCTTCGCATCTTGACCAGTTTCTTGGCCATTTCACCGTCCGGACTCCGAATTGAGCTCTAAAAAATCATGGGTGTCCGGCTTGGCATCCCGCATTGGCTGGTAACTCTTGTCAACCTGCATGACAGTCTAAAAAATTATGAAAAATCAACAAGTGTCGCTCGGGCACCTTTAAAGCACTTTGACGCTTAAAATCGTCCTAGATCGAGCCGTCGCCTATGACATTGAATATTTTTCCCTTGATATTCGTAATTTTTAGCTATTTTTAAGCACTTCTCGGCACCAAAATTCCGCTCTCAACGTGCCAATTTTGGGTGAAACATGGATGCATCCTAGGGGACGTGGTGTCAAAGAACGGCATTGCCACAGACTTCTCGAAAGTCAGGGTTATTGTTGATCTTCCGCCCCCAATCAACTATAAGGGAGTTCAATGCTTCTTAGGCCATACAGGATACTATCAACGGTTTGTGCTGAACTATGCATTGATTGCCAGACCTTTATACAAGCTGTTGATTGTCTTTGAGTGGACTCAAGCATGCCAACGAGCGTATGAGGAATTGAAAAAGACTTTAACTATTGCACCAATTCTAGGAGCCCCAGATTGGACCATTATCTTCCATGTGCATATTGATGCTTTGAAATTCACCGTGGGGGTAGTGTTGTGCCAACGTGGTGAACACAACCTTGACTATCCAGTGAGATTTGCTAGCAGACAACTCATTGAGACTGAAATGAATTACTTGACAACTGAGAGAGAGGGTTTAGCCATGGCATTTGCTGTAAAGAAATTTTTGCATTATCTGTTGGCTATGCCTTTTACTTTCTCTATGGACCATCAAACCTTGCTGTATCTAGTAGACAAACCCTGCGCTACAGGACGCATAGCTCGATGGCCCCTTCTACTTTTAGAATTTGACTTCTTCGTGGTTGTACGGAAGGGAAAACAACACTACATGGCTGACCACATGTCACACATCCCCACGGGAGAGGGCGTTGGACAAGGCATTGTCGATGAATTGCTAGACGCCCATCTATTTAACCTTTCCAATGAGAGATTTATTCAAGGCTGATTTAACGCCATATTGGGCAAATGACATCATCCAAGTGCTAGAGTACAGACTGCTTGAGTGATCAATAGAAAAAGCCCAACTTAGGTGACTTATCCTCAAATCTAACCCTATCAGTTAATAGGAGGCCAACTATATAGGCTAGGGTAAGACGAGTTGTTGCATAGATGCATATGTGAGCATGAGATGCACGATGTGCTCACAGATGCGCACAACAAAATTGCTGGAGGGCACTTTATAGAGACACAACAGCCTGCAAGGTGCTGTAGTCTCAACTATGGTGGCCCATGCTTTTTCGCAACGCAGCACGATTCGTCAAGCATTGTGACGAGTGTCAGCGGGACAAAGCTCGCGATTCACAAGGATCCACTACAAGGATTTGAGCTTATAGCGACGGCGGGTAGTGGCGTCGCTATTTGCGTCGGTATTTGTGTCGCAAATAGCGACGGTCCACAGGGAAAAAAAACAGGCCGAAATCGAGCGCGGCTTTATTTCGCGTTTTCGCGTTTTGTGTTTTGAGAGCAAGAGCGAGGGAGAGAGCGACCGTCGTGAGAGAAGGAGAGGAAGAAGACTTGCTGCCGCCGCCGTTGTTTGCGAAGGAGAGGAGGAGCCTTCATCGCAAAGAGGAGCCGCCCCACACTCACCATATCTCATCGGTGAGTCTCCCTCTCTCCTTCTTTTACTTATTTAAGGTTTAAATCACTTTCTCTTTTGCTTGTTTAGGAGAGGAAATGAGAGAGAAAGAGAGGGAGAGGGAGAGGAAGGGGGAGGAAATGAGAGAGGGAGAGAAAGAGAAAGAGAAAGAGAGGGAGGGAGAGTGCATTCTCTCTCTCCCTCTCCCTTTTGCTTGTTTAAGGTTAAATCACTTTCTCTTTTGCTTGTTTAGGAGAGGAAATGAGGGAGAAAGAGAGGGAGCGGGAGAGAGAGGGAGAGGGAGGGAGAGTGCATTCTGTCTCTCTCTCTCTCTCTCTCTCTCCCTTTTTCTTATTTAAGGTTTAAATCACTTTCTCTTTTGCTTGTTTAGGAGAGGAAATGAGAGAGAAAGAGAAAGAGAGGGAGATGGAGAGGGAGAGAGAGGGAGAGAAAGAGAAAGAGAGGGAGAGGGAGAGGGAGGGGGAGGAAATAAGAGAGGGAGAGAAAGAGAAAGAGAGGGAGAGGGAGAGGGAGAGGGGGGAGAGTGCATTCTCTCTCTCCCTCTCCCTTTTACTTTTGGAGAGTGTTAGGATATATTGTGAGAGGGAGAGGAAATGTGAGAGAAAGAGAGGGAAAGGGAGAGGGAGGGAGAGAAAGAGAGAGAGAGAGGGAGAAAGAGAAAGAGAAAGAGAAAGAGAGGGAGAGGGAGGGGGAGGATATGAGAGAGGGAGAGAAAGAGAAAGAGAGGGAGAGGGAGAGGGAGAGGGAGAGAGAGAGGAAGGGAGAGTGCATTTTCTCTCTCCCTCTCCCTTTTTCTTTTGGAGAGTGTTAGGATATATTGTGAGAGGGAGAGGAAATGAGAGAGAAAGAGAGGGAGAGGGAGAGAGAGGGAGAGAAGAGAAAGAGATGTATACTCAAATGGATAGCTTTATGGAGATGTATGTCTACTCAAATGGATAGCTTTTGTCTGCTCAAGATGTAGTCCACCTGTGTGTGTATATATTGGAACGATAACATATCCATGATTATGGTAATGGTATGCACTTTTCTTTTTTTATGGGTACCATTACATCGACACCTTAAGAGGGCTAAAAATTAGTCATACACTTTATAAAGTCTAATTAGGAGATTTAAGATGCACGATAATAGACTTATCGATAATGGTATGCAATGTGCTTTACCATGGGCCACGTACATTGGTGACTCTTTAAGATGGCTTAAAATTGGTCATATCCTTCATAATGTCCAAGTAGGGGATCTAATTGTGATATGCATAATTCATTGTTTTTGTATTAACTTTATAGGCATAACAAATTAGTAATCATGCCAACTAGTCAACGGAAGGACTAAAAGAAAATGATACCCTAGCTAATGGTCATTATGGTACTTCATCAAAATGAACCCAAAAGTATTGCTATAGAAGAAGAATCCCTTAAATTGAGTATAGGATATTTTCTTCAAATGTTATGACTATGAGTAGAATTGATTGGAACAAATTTTATAACTATAGTTGATAAATTTCATAGATGGCATTAATTTTTATACATAGGCCTAGGACAAAAAAACCACATTACTAAGATGCTTTTTGTTGAGACTGATTTATTATTAGACTAAGAGATCCTCAATGATGCTCATAAATGGATTACTTATACTCAAAGCCCTCTAGTGCAGTTGTATAAGTAATCCTAGTAGAGTCCCTCTAAGATACTCAAAGTACATAACCTAGAGACCGTAACTAGGTATATAAGGTATAATGGTTGCACAAGAAGACACCTCAATAATTGACTGATCACCACTAAATCCCAAAGAAGAATTGTGTTCCATCCCCTTCAACTCTATATTCACCTCATGAAGAACTTCATGAATCATAGCATCCTTGTCACCAATCTTTTTGTTGCAATGATGAAGTAACATATTCATCACTTTTCCTTTTAGCATCTAAGGCATTATCCAATATTTTAGTCAAGTCCAAACATTTAGTCTTCGACTCATGAACGTTATGAACCAATGCTTTTTTTTTTTTACAATAATGAATAATTATCTACCGGGACAAACAAATCCTTGAGCATGGTATATGACCAAGATATAACATCAATAAATCTCTCAACTATTATGTCCCATGCATTCTTTACATCAATCAGTAAAGCATTTCTTATATCTTGAAGTTTAGATTTCAACACCATGGATGCATCAATATCAACCTCAATGTTTTACAAAATTTGCTTCTCAATCTCTTGCAGAGGCTAAAACCTCTCAAGCAAGAGCTTATGGTCAACTTGCAACTTGACATACATCTCCATAAAGCTATCCATTTGAGCCTCGTTTGTTGTAATGTAGATAAGATGGAAAATGAAGGTCTTATTGTTCAAGATCGCAAGGCGTATCTTAATCAGCGTGCCCCATGTCCTTGCTCTCAATGCAAGTTGGCAATTAGATGAAAACGCCGATTGTCTATAGAACATGTACGGCGATTTGGCGAGTTTCAATCTGAGATCATTGATCAGGCGATTGCAAATTTTTAGAAAATGATAATTTGAAGTTAATATCAATCATGCATTATACTCGCAAGCTAATTGAAAACCATATACTATAAGATTGGGTCTTGTTGGCAAATTTTCTATCTAGGGAGGTGATGTATCATCCTAAGGGGGAGTGCACCCTTTGCAGCCAATTAGAAGAGTTTGTGGGCGTGCGATGGATGGAGTGCAGGAGCCAATCCACCACTCACAAGGCCAATCTATACCATCAATGCCAGAGGAGGCATACAACCTTCCAAACCTACCTACAATCTTGGAGCCTGAGATGGAGGCAATGATTGATGCATTGATTTCTATGGATGTCGAGACTTCTGATCCGCTTAGAGAGGAAGCATCCATACTGTTATATGATGGGTACCTTGCACATAGGCTTCATTGATTTTTTTTTGACACTATTATTACAAACATTTGTGCTTTTTCAAGGTGTTTTATGATTTTTTTCAGGTTATTGAAATATCATATATTACCACCTGCAAATACCATGCCTGAATCTCGTGATGATGCACAACATGTTTTACGAAAGCTTGGCATGGACTACAATAACATCCATGCATGTATCAACGATTGCATACTGTTTCGAGAAGAATACGAGACTATGGAGACATGTCCAAAGTGTGGTGCTCACAGGTATCGACAGGACTTGCAAGGGAAAACCATCCCTCAAAAATTTCTCAGACACTTTCCGCTCATCCCCCGCATAAACCATATGTTTTGTACGTCTAGCATGGCGAGCTTGACAACGTGGCATGTGCAGAATAGGTCCACGGATGGAGTTCAACGAATATCATCGGATTCGCGCGCATGGAGCCACATTGACTCTACCTTCCCAGGCTTTACACGAGAGCCAAGGAATCTTCAGCTCGGTCTCGCAATGGATGGCGTGAACCCATTCGGTCTACACTCAACTTCTTACAATGTGTGGCCTATAGTCCGTGTCAACTACAACATCCCTCCATGGCTTTCTACGAAGAAAGGACATCTCATCCTTAGCTTGCTCGTCCCATGCCACTACAAAGTAAAAAATATGGAAGTGTATCTTCGTCCATTAGTCAATGAGCTTAAGATTGTGTGGGAGGAGGGGGCCACTGTGCAAGATATGAGCAGGCGCGATGGTCGGCGGTCAGCCAATATTCGAGCCATTCTCATGTGGACGATGCATGACTTTCCGGGATTGGGAGAGTGCTCAGGTGAGAAGGCCTCTGTTCTCGCTGGTAATATCTATATTTTATCTCATTCAATTAAGTATTCACTAGGTCATGGTGTTGGAACAAGTCTGGTTACCTCAGGTTATCATGCATGTCCATTGTGTGGGCCACAGTTAGACTCCCGAAGGTCAGGAACCATGAAGAAGATGGTATATCAAGGACACGCCGCTTTCTTGCCGGAGGATCATGAACTCAGGGAAGGTTTCCTTGGATGACCTCCAACATGTATAAACGCCGCAAGCTGGTACAAGCTGAAAATGGTCCACGAATCACATCCAAATGGAATGAGACGGTTCTCAGTTTTTTACAAGTTGCCATATTGGACCCACTTACAGGTCAACCACTTGTTGGATCCCATGCATATTTTCAAGAATGTGGGCAGCTTGCTATGGGACCACATCATAGGAAAGAGAGACACTATGGGGGCATGAATGGATTTGAAGGAGGTAGATAAGATGGAGGTGCTTTGGCCGCAGTCGAGTGCTGATGGTCGCGTGCAGCTTCCTCGGGCTCCTTGGGTTTTGTCCACTAAAGAAGAGTGCATTGTGAAGCAAGTAATCAAGTCTATCCACACTCTGACGAGTATGATGCGTTCTCTCAGGTCCGCATTTTCTAAAGATGACCAATTGTCGGGGCTAAAATCCCATGATTGGCATAAGATATGTCAGGTTTATGCTACGAATGGATTGTAATTAGCGTGGGCATTTTGCAATTTGGAAAGTGACCATTATTCATAATGCTTTCTCATTTGTGGCAGTTTGTCCTACTGATCGCGATCGTAGGATGCCTTACTCCAGAAATTCGCGAGGCCATTTACAAGTTGTCGCCTTTGGTGCAATGGATCTCACAGAAAGAGATTAAGACGTCCTCTATTGAATCTGCGAGGCAGGGAACAGTGGAGATGGTCTGTCCCTTTGAGAAATACCTGCCCACTAGCATGCTCACGATACAAATCCACCTTCTTGTGCATCTTGTGGACGAAGTGGAGATTGCTGGACCTGTCCATACGCGATGGATGTTTTTCTTGGAGCGCTTCATGAAAACCCTGAAAGGCTTTGTGTGACAACGAGCTCGGCCAGAAGGTAGCATGGCCGAAGGTTGGTTGGTGTCAGAGGCGTTAGTGCATATTTCACAATGGCTACCAACGGTGGAACCAGACAATGAAATGCTATGGACGCTGAAGGACGATGATAGACTGACTGGAGATGTGGTGGTTGGAAATGGGGTAGAAAAAAAAATGGATGCCTCAATGGAAGAGAAGGTAAATTGCTTTTGTATGTTGTACCATGCCTCCATGGAGACGTGGCTCGCCAAGTACTAGATTGCAAGGCAAGATCGAGAGGAAGCGCGAGTTGAATTCCGACGTAGTACGCATGATCGACCGATTCGATATCCCGAAGGCATGGAGGAGATGCTGCGGTTTATGTCAACGCGATGGTTGCATGGAGCTTTGACCGCAACATCCAGCGAAGGGACAGAGGTCTCAATGGAGGAGTGGGAATTCTCGAGGGGATGTAGTCTAAAGGTGATGAGGGGTTTAGAATCTGTCATATCTAAATTTTATATAGGACATCTAATTTGAGTGTTTCAATGTACAATACAAAATATATAGTGCAGCGTGGTCACGCGGATGGCATTTTCGCGTGGAGCGTATTGACAAAATGCGCTCCACAATGGACAGTGGTGTCATGGCAAGGTTCGAGCAAGAGAGCCGGCGACGAGCAACGGATCCAAACACGGTTGTGGATGAGATGGAGTATTTTGGGAACTTGCAAAGTATTATTACGGTGGATTACCGTAGCTTCTCCATGATACTATTCGATGTGCAATGGTTCAAAGTGGTACTTGGAGGAGTTGGAGCAACAATTCGACGAGGTCCATCGGGATTTCTCGAAATAGATTCCGAAAAAAAAATGGACGGATTTATGCGACACCTTTGTGTTGTCGGCCCATTGTGAACAGGTGCATGGAGTCATTTGCTTGCTAATTGTATTATGACATGGTTTATATCACAATGCTTAATCACTCTCTTGTACGTGTTTGTGAACATGTAATCTTCTATCCAAACCCCCGACAACCTCGATGGTGGTATGTTATACCTTCAACTCCTCGAAGTGCGAGAGTATATGATCAAAGCGATGTTCCGAGCATAGATGAAGATAATATGCAAATAGAGGGGTCGATATTGCAAGGGGTGGAGGCCTTGGAGCCAGCATCGGCTAACAATGATGGAAATACAGGAGTCTAACAATTTTTTGAGAACGAGGTGGACTCATTCTTTTGTGGTGACATGTCTATCGACCTTCCAGTGTATGCGGAGTTGTGTCAGGAGATTAACATGGGACCATAGGATACTTCATACTTGGAGCATCCACTTACTCAATTTGTTGATCAATCTCATATAAAGGTACATAAGATATGCATTTTAAGAGAGATTTTTTTAAAATGATTTATATTACTGTGCTTTTGAGAGCAGAATTTTGATGCCGAGAAATGCTTAAAAATAGCTAAAAATTACGAATATCAAGGGAAAAATATTCAACGTCAAAGGCGGCGTCAAAGTGCTCTAAGGATGCCCGTGTAACACTTGCATATTTTTAGTAATTTTTCCATGTGCCTGTGCGAGTCAGGGAAGCTGCCGGCCAGTCCAGGATGCCGAGACGAGCTCACAAAAATTTTCAGAACTGAATTAGGATGCCGGACACGGGAAATATGGAAAAACCCGGGAGGGTGCCCAAAAAAGGGCCAGAAATGAAAGGGTGGCCAAGTAGGGGGCCAAAGGGGGTGCCTCTTGGGACCCCCTACCCCTCAAAATCAAATGAAAGGAGAGGAGGGTGGCGTGCAGGCAGCGCACGCAGAGAACCCCCCCCCTGCCCCCCCCTGGATGAGATTTTGGGCTGAGAGTAAGCCCTATCAATGACAAGCCAAGGCTGATCTACTCCTTCTCCACTCCGTATCGCCGTCTCTCGCGCGTCCAATGGCGGGCTGTAGAGAGAGGACAGAAATCAGTCTTTCTCTCTCCTCGCTCTCTCTCCTCAAAGGGCAGATTCATGCAGTGAAGAATAAGAAGAAGAATGGATGACGGATGCTTGTCCAATGAAGACCGGATTGCTCCGTGGTTCAAGAGGAATGAAGATTGCTGATTGTGGACTGTTATCAGCATTAATGGCTACTGGAAATCAGTCCCAAGACATGGCAAATATAAACCCACAACCCGCAAAGAACGGTAATCTCATTTTTACAAAGGAAATTGATGTTTTATGCAATTTGCTTCATGAATATTTGTTCCCATGGGATGATTATGCATTATGTTGTTGTTTGCTATGAGTTTGATTAGTTTATGCTAAAAAAATCAGAAAATCATAAGACTCAAATTAATGGTGTAAAACCCGTAAAACACGCGAAATAGGGGAAAATTGGGTGTTTTTGATATATAAATGGAAAATATAATAAGACACACCAACTAAATTTGTGTTTTTTTTTGGAAATGAACTAAGGGCCACAGCCCATAACCTGTTTTGAGTCTTCAACAATTAAAAAAATGCAGAAAAATGGGAAAAATACAAAGAAAATAGGAAAAAACCACTGAAAAATAGAGGGAAAATGGATTTTGAGTGCCGAAAATTAAGGAAAAATAAGAACCATATTTGTGAATGTTTGTGGGGTTTGAAGAATGAGGATTTGCCTCAGTTCAGCCCCACATTTTTGTTCTAGTGTGGTTTTTTTTTGTGTTTATACAAAAAAAAATGTGGTCTGAACTATGAGTTTTAGCCTCACTTCAGCCCTATCTTTATGTTCTAGTGAGTTTTTATTGCTTTTCATACAATAAAAATGTGGAAAATGAACCCTAAACTGATCAATAATGCACAACCTAAACGGGTGAGGGGGTAGAGTGTATAAAAGGTGTTTAAATGCTGAATGAAATGATGAAAAGCTTGCTGGTTTTTATGCATACCATTTAGGTCGGTCGATAATTAAAAATTAAGAACCTAGTAGCACGAGGGTTTCCCGGTGCTAGGTTCATGCAACGCCGCATACGAGCGATAGTCAAAATCATTGAAAGAAATGTTTTCCACATGTGCACAAATGCTGATTTTCTTAATTGTTTGAGCACATGGACATTCACAATTTGCACGAAGCATAGAATGATAACAGGTATCAGACAATACCTCCTGGATGCATGGCAATTGCTTTCTAGAAGAACATGACCCGCATTGAGTGAGAGACAGGATATCCCAAGCTATAGGTAGACGTGGGTCCTAGGGGAAAGAAAGTGAGGAAAATGGTACATTCCTGGATACGATCAATTGGTACCTTGAGTGGAAATATGTGCGATATTGTGTTTTATGTTGAGCGACGCACCGAGGGGCCAATCCCCAAGGTGTAGGAGAGTCGCAGTGAGGTAGCGGTAGTCAGCCGTGGGAGGACCTCCTATGTTTGTACTTCGTGACATTTGACAATGTGTTGGGACTCCCTCTGAGGAGTGTTAATTGGGTTAGAGTTGGACTACGAGACGTGATACAAATGCAAGATGTTTAGGAAGATGATGTATGTGTCATCAACACTCCTGGCCGCGAGGCCGTGGGGTTGTTGAGCGCATGATAAAGGTCCGGCTAGTGCATGAGCCAGTGCCGGCCCGTTTTAGGTCCCATCAGTGGTGCGTCTGTCGGGAGCCACTTATAAGTGGTGGTTTTCGGATTTAGGGTTTCTAAGGACCAAAAGAAAGTTGGTTTATGTCCTCTGACAAGGACTTTCAAGCCGAAATGCAGAAAGCCGAACGCACTGAGAGGGCTAGACGGCGGTTAGAGATCGTAAGCCGTTATTCTCCTCAAAGGAGTAGTCTAGTAGGTATACAAAGTGGTGGTCTTAGTCATTGAACTGCTCCACCTATTCCATTAGGTGCAGGAGGAAGCACAAGTTCTTCCTCTTCTCCACCAGGAGTTCCCTTGCCCATTTTTAATGGGTTAGTGGAAGAGGATGCATAATTTCACATTTGTGAATTTCAGAGATTGATGTTCAATTATCGCATCCAAGACGAGGGACATCTCATGATGTTCTTCAATATGACGTTAAAAGGAAGGGCTGCAGTATGGTATCACAGCATTGAGTCTGGAACCATAACCACCATTGATCAATTCTATGCAGCTTTCCGAGAGGAATATGCCCCTGAAAGAGGTGGCCAATATTGGTTGCGGGTCTTGAATGTAACACGCCAAGATCCTCAAGAGAATGTGAAAGCATATGCTAAGAAGTTGAAGGAAGTATTCCGTAAGTTGCAAACTTACATTCCCATTCCACCAGCTGCCCAATTGCGATACTTTTTGCATGGGTTGTACTTTAATATCCAAGTACAATTGAGCAGTGTGGCCTTAGTAGATACAGATACCGCTATTACGCGGGCAGAGGGAGTAGAAGTACGATTACAAACGGCCTACTCCTCTCAAATGAATGTTAATGGGGGTTTAGTACTTAGTGGCAATCCATCATTGACGAATGGAAGTCAAGGGATACCTATGACTAACCCTGTTGGGAGAGGGAATATGGTTTCGAATGTACCTTTATTACCGGCTCCTCCCAGTGTGACTATGCCCATGGCAAGTGAGTTGGCTCCATCAAATGTTGGAGGCCAAGTTTCAAATTCTAACGTTGTTCCTGTGGGTCAATAGCCAATGCCAAATCAGATTGTCAGGCCAATGGAACGACGGGTTGATGATCGCGGCTAGAGTTGAGTGCATCTAATGTCCTTGGTGAAGTCAAGGACATGATGAAGCATTATACCGATATGATCTCTGAACAGTATCGACAAATAGCCGTTGACGTTAATTTCTTAAAGAAGCAACAAAATTTGATAGGGAGTCGATGCCCTGAAGAGGGTGGACCCTCTAGATTCAGTTGTAAATGGTGTGGTGGACAACACTTCCCCAGAAATTCTCCAAATGTGAAATGTGACATTTGTGGGAAGTCAAGCCATCTAGCTGCTACCTGTTGGAGTAATATTAGTTCTCTCCAATAAGGGAGTAAACAACCGGGCCCAGTGAATCATAGAGCGCAAGGAAATAACTTGCAGCAGAATGATGCACCTAGGCAAATATTACAGAGGGGAAAAACAAATATAGAAGAGTTGCCACAAGGCAACGGAGTCAGCCTTATTGAGGCTGTACGAGTTAATAATGCTGAAACCTCTAACTTAAGAGCCGTGACAAGAGGCCAAAAGGCTAAAGAGGTTGACAAAGATAAGGACCTAAACAAGGGGATAAGGGGACGTAAGTCCAGAGTCCTAGCATAGAAGGGGGATCGCTAAAGCCGGTTGATAGAAAAGGCAACCCTAAGAAGGATGAGGGAGCGCTAAGAAAGAAGCATCGAAACTAGTCCAAAGACCAAAAGAGAGGATGGTTTGGCGAGAAAAGAGAGCTTTGGCTACTTATCATGACTTCGATTTAGCGAGTTCTCTTTGAGAAGTTAATCTCTTGCAATTGATCAAATTATCTCCAGGAGTACACAAGGAATTTAAGAAGATCCTGCGTATCGGGTATATTGTAGAACCCTTGGGCATAGCACGAGTAGGGGAAGATTGGTTTGACCATGCTGAAAAGAACTGCCCTAGGGTTCCAGCTTATGTGGATGGAATATTAGTGGAACATGCCATTGTAGACACTGGATCCTTTGTCAATATCATGAGTTCAGAATTGATGGAGAGGCTGGGTCTAGGCATCCAAAAGGACAGCTCCACCCTCTTGAGAATGGCTGATGACAATCTAAGACAACCAAAAGGTTGTGTTACTAAGGTCCATGTTACAGTTGTGAGTGTAGAATGTTTTTTGGACTTGAGGGTGATAAGATTTGCAGGACGTCCTAGCTATCGAGTGTTGCTAGGTAGGCCCTGGATCTTACGAACAGACTGTCAAGTCGATATACGCAGCGGTCGAGTGGTTCTAGGTAGAGGTGCTAATCGAGTAATAGTCGATGCTTATCCTGAGTCTCCTCAAAGTGAGAGAGCTCCTTTATCTTCTACAGAATTAGAGACAGCAGATGAACCATTTGGTAGTGAGACATCATCTAGTGATGAATCTAAAGAGGGGTTCACTACAGAGGATATTTATCAGATAAGTCTAAATGAGCCGATAGAGCCTCAAGATAGGATAAGAGACGCAGATGTGATTGAGTTAGACCTTGGCACGTCGAATGATTCGCCGCTAATTAAATTAGGTTCCATGCTCAGTTCAGCAGAAAGGGAGGACTATGTGTCATTGATTCAAGAATTCCGTGATATCTTTGCTTGGAGTTATGATGAGCTGAGAGGCATCCCTCCCAGCCTGGCTGTTCATACTATTCCTGTAAAAGAAGGTAGTCATCCTGTGCATCAGAAAGTAAGGCGTATGCCTTTTGAATTGAGGAACGGGTTGTTTGAAGAGTTACAAAAGTTAAGGAAAGCTGGTTTGATCTTCCCTGTACAACACACAGAATGGTGTTCACTAGTTGTTATCAGGAAGAAGAAGAACAACCAGATCCGATTATGTGTAGACTTTAGAGAGCTGAATAAGCAGATGGTTAAAGATTACTACCCGTTGCCATTTATTGACCAGATTTTGGATCAATTAGCAGGTAGGGAGATATATTCGTTTATGGATTGCTTTGCAGGATATAACCAGATGGCAATTGCAGAAGAGGACAAGTTGAAAATAAATTTTATTACTGTCTTTGGTACTTTTGCATACCATGTGATGGCCTTTGGTTTATGCAATGCACCTGGATCGTGGCAACAAACAGCAGACAAGACCTTTGGTGACATCTTCCCAGATGAGTTGAAAGTATTTATTGATGACCTGGGAGTAGCCACTGTAAGGGAAATGATGTTGGTTATTTTAAGAAAATGCTTTGAGCGTTGCAGACAATTTTGTATCGCTCTTAACCCACAGAAGTGTGTCTTTGGAGTACCTTATGGGCTATTGCTAGGCCATGTGGTCAGTTCAGTAGGGATAGCAACTGACCCTGAAAAGATCAAGGTCATAGTTGCTATGAGTCCACCACGCACTCCGAAAGAGGTTCATAGCTTTATGTCATCGATAGGGTACTATCAGAGATTTATAAATGCCTTGGCAGAAAGGATGTTGCCATTAATGAATTTATTATCCTTTAGATGTTCATTTGAATGGAGCGACCCTTGTAAGGTAGCTTTCAAGGATGTGAAACAGGAGCTAGTAAAAGCACCCGTTTTGAAAGCACCTAAAAGAGGTGAGGTGTTCTACATATTTTCAACAGCCACTATGTATAGTATAAGCTGTTGTTTAGCCCAAATTTGGGAGGAAAAGTGGTATCACCCGATAACTTTTGCTAGTCGGAAATTGGGCATTTCAGAGATCAATTATACCTACATGGAGAAGTTGTGTCTTGCAATGGTCTTTGGGACTAAGAAATTCAAGCACTACATCCTCTATGAAAAGGTAGTGTTCTATATGAAGGCGGAAGGACTTAGATTGCTTATGAACAAGCTACAACCGCCTGATCGTTTGGCAAAGTGATTAATCACTTTGTAGGAGTTCAATTATGAGATTAAGAGTAAGCCACCGAGGTTGCAGGGTATTGTGGAATGCCTTGTGGATTTCGGGGAGCCGAAAGAGACTTTGACTGAAGGAAGTGATATTGAGGAAATGTTTAAAATTCATACAGCTTCTATTCCATCTTGGTATGCTGCTATTATGCATTATCTATCAACAGGAGAGACGGGAGCTGGTTTGTCAAAGTCTGAAAAGAGGAAGATCAAACAGCAAGCTTTGAAGTTTTCTTTGATCGCAGGGACACTATATCGGCAGGGTGTTGATGATATCTATTGCCGATGTGTGATGCCTGACGAGGTCTCTTTTATCTTGGAGGAGTGTCATGACTCTGCATGTGGAGGGCACTTCGCGGGACGGTTGATGGTGCAGAAAGCGTTACGAGCTAGATATTGGTGGCCGTCCATCTTCCAAGATTCTTTTGAGTATGTAAAGAAATGTGATACCTGTCAGAGACATGACAGTAGAGAAAATAAGAAACGTCCACTTACACCTATTATGGCTATTCTTCCATTTGAGAAGTGGGGCATTGATTTTGTGGGCCCTATTACTCTGTCGTCTACTACCCAGAAGAGGTATATTATAGTAGCCACTGATAGGCAGGACAATGGAAAAGAGACTGCAAAATTTTTTTTAGAGCAGATTATCTACCGCTTTGGTCCACCGAGAGAATCAGTATCGGACCGTGGAACCCATTTTTTGAATAAGGTGATCAAAAGCTTGACTGAGGCTTGGCAAATCAAGCATAATAAAACGACTCCTTATAATCCACAAGCGAACGGGCAAGTTGAAAGTACTAATAAATAGCTTGTGGGTATCTTGTCTAAGATAGTCTCTGAGAAGAAATGAGACTGAGACAAGAAGTTGTATGTGGCAGTATGGGCGTATAATACCACGTTCAAGCGAGCTACCGGCCATACTCCATTTAAATTGGTTTATGGGGAAGAGTGTGTGTTACCCCTTGAGATTGAGTTGCCAACCATACGGTTTGCAATTAACCATTCTTTGGGAGATAAGGATTCCCTTTTTGAATGTTTCACAACCATAGCCCACCTGGATGAGCTGAAGTTGCAGAGCTTATTATACCAGGAGGTAGCCAAGCGTCGGATGAAGCAGTTGCATGACCTTAGAGCAAAGAAATACACCTTTAAAAAAGGGCAATTAGTCATCTATTACGATGCCCGTAGGGAGCTGTTTCCAGGGAAGTTGGAACCTAAATGGGATGGCCCCTATAAGATTGTCAGGTTAGGGAAGAATAGGCCTATGTCCCTATTAGCTGATCTACAGGGAGTAGAGTTGAAGAATAAGGTTAATCTTAATAAGATTAAACCTTATTATTTCTAAGTATGCCGATACAAAAGAAATGCATTGCAGGTCCATGCTAGGGATGATCTGAGACCTACGGAAAATAGCTTAAAATTTGGTTGATGGGTCAGTTAATTCCTTATTTGGAGCACCTATATCTGGAGCAAAGATACCATCAGGGGAAACTCATCTGGTGGAGCAAAGGATACAAAGTGATTGAGCAAGAAGATAGAACCTTTGTGTGGGAGATTAAAGTCTTTTGCCATCACTACTTACGACTGTTGATGAGTATCCCTGTTGAGTTCAATGAAGAAGGTGGGATGGAGCCGTCAGTGCATCCTCTCAACATGCTAAACTTTGATTACCATAATTACGAATAGAGGAGTTCGTGATGGTAGGCTGTGTAAACCCATTGTGGACGTATACATTATATTTGGATGAAGCGTCCAGGGGCCCTAATAAAAAAGGGACTATTGGAGTAGTAATCCGAGATCCCCGACGTAGAGTTACGATGAAGTTAGCTGCTTATCTCGGGGTAGGATTCACTAACAATATGGCGGAGTATCAAGCCTTGATTATGGGACCGCATATTGCCAAACAAGGTGGTATTCATCGGTTGTTAGTAAAAGGGGATTCCCAGTTGATCTTGAATCAACTAGATGGGACATACACAGTGTGGAATCCCATTCTTTGTATGTATCATCGGACTGCTATGACCCTACTTGAGGAGTTTGAGAGAGTGTCTTTTTAGCTGATTCCACATTACTAGAATCAGTTTGCAGATTCATTAGCAAATCTTGCTTATGAGGAAGACCTCTTCTTTAATTGTGGTCCTAGTTTGGATATTGTTATCAATGGTGAAACAGGACCCGGTCGCTTGTGGGGTATGTTATTAGACCATGCAATATATGGCAGACGATGGTTGATATGGGTGATGCAAAGAGTAGCCGAGATTAATCTACCGTTATTATCCTGGACCTATAGGTTAATTAGACCACATGTTATGCGTACGCCTCTTGCTATATATGTAGGAGGGATAGGTCATAACCTTATGCATTTAGTTTAGGGCTATGAGCCTGTTTTTCCTCCTTGGAAAGGAGCCTATTGTTGTATATCTGGATTCTTTTAGGGAAGGATGTGTAGGTGCTATTCTATTTTATTTCATTAGGCCAAGAGGGCCGATTAAGTTTGGTAGTGAAGTGCTTTATTTCATTAGGCCAAGTGGGTCAGTTGTTTGTTTAGTGCAGGTGCGGTTAATGGTTTCTTGTTTTAGTTCTGTGCTAGACAGGTTCGAAGAAGAGCTTGGAAGGAGCCTTTTGTTGCGTGGAAGCTTCTCGTGGCCCTATCGAGGTGATATCTTTCCTTTATGAGTACTGTGGTTTTTATACTATACATGTCTGTGTACTTATTAATGGGGTTTTTCGTTTCTTGTTGGGGACCGGCGTCCAAGGCATGAAGTCCCAGGTTTAGGTTAAGTATGTCTGAGGGAGGTCTGAGTAGTCGTTGCCTCCTGTAAAGACATTGTCAAGCATTAAAGGACCTATTTTAGAAGGGAGTTCTAGTGACCCTGTTCTGCTAGCCTGCTAGGTAGCCGTTCTAGGAGTTCTTGTTAGTTGTGAGGCCGTTAGGGAAGCTTGCAGAAGGAAAATAAAGATAATACAGGAAAAGAAACCCTGAATATCTAAAATGTAATAAATAAATACAAAGGTGTGTAAAAAGGGGTTCTAACCCCTAGCAAAGAAAAGAAAGGAAAATTTATGAGCAGATGATCATTGCCTTGCGAAGGCTTGGTAGGTTCCTGGGGACGAGTCAGACCCGGGGCCGATGCCTTGTCTTCCTAGGGGTGGCATATTGCTAGAAAAGAAGAAATTAAGGAAGGTTGGAGCGAAAATAAAAGTGAGCGTTAGAAAAGGATTAAGTGTTGCCTCGCGAGGGCCTGGTAGGTCCTTGGGTACTGAGACAGGTCCTAAGGCCGATGCCTTGTTCTCCTTGGGTCACTACGCTCAGCTCCCTCCTTTTTACATGCCCAAGTATGTCAATAAAATAAAACCCTAAAAGAAGAAATGTGCTACAAGGAAATACTTCTTGATCAGGCTATAGGAGTTCTTGCCTAGTAGGAGCTCCTAGTTGTGTTGTCCTTAGGTAGGTAGTTCAGACCACCACTTACGGCAACCTCTTTGATCATTCTTTTTAGTTTGGCTGTGTTGGAGCAGTTGGTTAGTGACTAGCTTCGGACTTTTATCAGATTATGCTAGGCCTACTCCTTGTGGATGTCATGCCTTGGTTTTGTCAGGGGGTAGGGTGAGCACTGTGCTGTGTTTATACATATCTACTTTGTATCAGCTTGATGCTTCCTTTCGTCGTTTTGTGTAGATCTATTGTGGGATTCGATGGCTGAGTCGCCCTATCCCGTGGTCGCCAATGAGAGCGGAATTTTGATGCCGAGAATGCTTAAAAATAGGTAAAAATTACGAATATCAAGGGAAAAATATTCAACATCGAAGGCGGCGGCTTGATCTAGGACGATTTTAAGTGTCAAAGTGCTCTAAGGACGTCCATGTAACACTTGCGGATTTTTAGTAATTTTTCCATGTACCTGTGCGAGTCAGGGAAGCTGCCGGCCAGTCTAGGATGCCGAGACGAGCTCATAGAAATTTTCAGAACTGAATTAAGACGCCGGACACGGGAAATATGGAAAAACCCAGGAGGGTGCCCAAAAAAGGGCCAGAAATGAAAGGGTGGCCAAGTAGGGGGCCAAAGGGGGTGCCTCTTGGGACCCCCTACCCCTCAAAATCAAACGAAAGGAGAGGAGGGCGGCGTGCAAGCAGCGCACACAGAGAACCCCCCCCCCCCCCATGGATGAGATTTTGGGCTGAGAGTAAGCCCTATCAATGACAAGCCAAGGCTGATCTACTCCTTCTCCGCTCCGTATCACCGTCTCTCACACGTCCAATGGCGGGCTGTAGAGAGAGGATAGAAATCAATCTTTCTCTCTCCTTCCTCTCTCTCCTCTAAGGGCAGATTCATGCGGTGAAGAATAAGAAGAAGAATGGATGACGGATGCTTGTCCAATGAAGACCGGATTGCTCCGTGGTTCAAGAGGAATGAAGATTGCTGATTGTGGACTATTACTAGCATTAATGGCTGTTGGAAATCAGTCCCAAGACATGGCAAATAAAAACCCGCAACCCGCAAAGAACGGTAATCTCATTTTTACAAAGGAAATTGATGTTTTATGCAATTTACTTCATGAACATTTGTTCCCATGGGATGATTATGCATTATGTTGTTGTTTGCTATGAGTTTGATCAGTTTATGCTCAAAAAATCAGAAAATCATAATTGTTGTGACTAAAGTTAATGGTGTAAAACCCGTAAAACACGCGAAATAGGGGAAAATTGGGTGTTTTTGATATATAAATGGAAAATATAATAAGACACACCAACTAAATTTGTGTTTTTTTCTGCAAATGAACTAAGAGCCACAGCCCATAACCTGTTTTGAGTCTTCAACAATTAAAAAATTGTAGAAAAATGGGGAAAATACAAAGAAAATAGGGAAAAACCACTTAAAAATAGGGGGAAAATGGATTTTGAGTGCCGAAAATTAAGGAAAAATAAGAACCATGTTTCTGAATATTTGTGGGGTCCGAAGCATGAGAATTTGCCTCAATTCAGCCCCACATTTTTGTTCTAGTGTGGTTTTTTTTGCGTTTATACACAAAAATGTGGAAAATGAACCCTAATCAGATCAATAATGCACAACCTAAACGGGTGAGGGGGTAGAGTGTATAAAAGGCGTTTAAATGCTGAATGAAATGATGAAAAGCTTGCTGGTTTTTATACATACCATTTAGGTTTGTCGATAATTAAAAATTAAGAACCTAGTAGCATGAGGGTTTCTCGGTGCTAGGTTCATGCAACGCCGCATACGAGCGATAGTTAAAATCATTGAAAGAAATGTTTTCCACATGTGCACAAATGCTGATTTTCTTAATTGTTTGAGCACATGGACATTCACAATTTGCACGAAGCATAGAATGATAACAGGTATCAGACAATACCTCCTGGATGCATGGCAATTGCTTTCTAGAAGAACATGACCCGCGTTGAGTGAGAGACAGGATATCCCAAGCTATAGGTAGACGTGGGTCCTAGGGGAAAGAAAGTGAGGAAAATGGTACATTCCTGGATACGATCAATTGGTACCTTGAGTGGAAATATGTGCGATATTGTGTTTTATGTTGAGCGACGCACCGAGGGGCCAATCCCCAAGATGTAGGAGAGTCGCAGTGAGGTAGCGGTAGTCAGCCGTGGGAGGACCTCCTATGTTTGTACTTCGTGCCATTTGACAATGTGTTGGGACTCCCTCTGAGGAGTGTTAATTGGGTTAGAGTTGGACTACGAGACGTGATACAAATGCAAGATGTTTAGGAAGATGATGTATGTGTCATCAACACTCCTGGCCGCGAGGCCGTGGGGTTGTTGAGCGCATGATAAAGGTCCGGCTAGTGCATGAGCCAGTGCCGGCCCGTTTTAGGTCCCATTGGCTTTGTATGATTTAAATTGATTATTCTAACATCATTTTTTATTTGTGCAGGTGACATTTTTAGGATGAGTCGAGGGATGAGCGATGAAGAGTTGCAAGACATCTTCGCATGCATGTCTCCAGACCAGCTTGCGAGATTCAGAGAGATGGCAGACCAGGAGCTGTCTCGTTCTTCGTTAGGGTGCTCTGCTAGATCTGTTTCAGCGCAATCGGATGCTTCAGCTTCGAGCAGACGATCTCGATGCTCACGACTTGGGCCAGAGGGAGGGAGTGCATCGGGATCAGGGGGATGCTGTTGTGGAGACACGGATGTGGTGTCTCCATCTCGTCGTTCAACTGGAGTTGCATCACCTCCAGGATTTGTCACACCTGTGGGGACGTCTACTCCAGTTACTCCGGCTTTTGCGCAGCCGTCAGCAGGTGGCACCCCTTTGGGTGCCACTCCAAGAGAGATTACCCCCGTCGGTACACCGGATGTAGAGGGGTCTCCTGGATATGCCCATGAGCGTGGACACAGATGGGAGAGGACCCATCTTAGGCAGACTCCTAGGGGTTATGGATATCTCGTCGATAGTAGATTAGGAGCCATCATCATGAATGATGAGGGGAGGAGGGTGATGGCTCGCATGAGAGAGTTGCACCAACAAGTTTTTCGGCACAATGTCCTGGATCATTGGAAGAACATACCAGAGGGGAGCAAGGACTACATAGTAGCATCCTTGCACGAGGAGTTTCCGGTGCTAGCCGCAGTAGATAGATTCTCTACGGGCTGGATGATGGATTGCATGCGAGCATACATGTCACATAGACAATCCGACGAACGCAAGGCAATCAAGAGTGGGGCTGCAAAGCTCGAGTGGTTAGATGCAGACGACTGGCACCGATTGAGGGAGGAGGCTACAGATTCTCCAGGACCTTGGAGTCAGCAGCGCGAGGTAGTGAGGCCACGACTTGAGGCCGGAGTGGTCCATCATCTTGGGAGTGGCGGCCACAGGACATATTTGGAGGACTTTGTAAGTTTTTCTTTTGTTTTGCTTGTTTGTTTTTTTTGAAATATTCTTTGTATTGACAATCATGTTTCTAACAGTTAGCATTTTGTTTTCTTTGCAGCACTCCATTACAAATCACGATCCGATAGGCCTTGAGACTCGATATGCAGAGAGGCATGGTCTCAATGCATTGATCGATCGATTGTATAGACGTGGCGGCCCTGTAAGTCACTCATCTTTCTTGTCTGTAGTTAGCATGAGATATTTGAATGCATTATTGTATGGTGGATTGATGTGTTGTTTCTTTTTCTGCAGAGTCTGTTTGATGCTCCTTTGCGGCGGGACGAGCTTTCGGGGGACGAGGATTTGTAGCTCGCCCTTGGATCCTTGGAGCTCACACACCTTTGTTTTTTAGTCGCCTGATCTATGTAGACATTTTCTATGTATTAGTGATATCCTATCATGATTATACCAATTGCTTTTTATGCGATCATGTATTTATTTCATGTATCAGTTTTATGATTTCAGTATACATTCTTTTTGTTTGCAAGCACTTTGTACACAGTAGTGCAGAAACTATTTTGTATGGCTCTCATACAGCACATATTGCTATATTTGGCAGGGCAGCACAAAATTTTTTTAATCCCTGTTACCGTCACTATTAGTGTCGCAAATTTATTGCTCGCATCGCTATTGCCGTTGCTATGCGTGTCACAAATTTATTGCTGGCGTCGCTAAATGCGACGCTGATAGCGACGCCAAATGTGATGCTAATAGCAATGCCAATAGTGATGCTGATAGTGATGCTTCTATGGCGCCGTTAATAATGTCGCTTTTTGCGACGACGGGGGAAATTTTTATTGTTTGTATTTTCGTCGCTTTAAACGTCGGTATAAGGTCTATATCTTGTAGTGATCAAATGGAGTTGACCCCAATCATTGCATGAAAACCCTTTGAAAAATGGGGGAATGACTTCATAGGACCGATTAGTCCTGCAACACAGTATTCGCAGGCCAAATATATAATTGTGGCCACAAACAACCTAACAAAATGGGCAAAAGCAAGAGCAACACGAAAGAATGATGCTAGAACTACTGCTAAGTTCTTATGGGAGTAGGTGATCTCATGATTCGGCTGCCCCATCGAACTAGTCAGTGACCAGGGGCATGCACTTCATCAATGAAGTGATAGCACATCTTCTATCCACCTTTCTAATTATCCATCGAAAATCCTCTCCATACTACCCTTAGGAAAACGGGGAAACAAAATCCACAAATAAGATCATTGTAAATGTCCTTACTAAAGTAGTCTCTGCTTCGCGCAGCGACTGAGATAACAAGCTGATGGCAGTCTTGTGGGCTTAGCATACAGCTTATAAAATGGGTATCGGCCAGAGTCCCTTTAGATTGACCTATGGAATTGAGGCAATCCTACTAGTAGAGTTCTTCATTCCTAGCCTGACAATAGTGCTTCAAGAACGATGGGAAGGGAAGGAGGCATGGACGCAACACCTAATGGTTGAACTTGAACGCCTCTCGAAAATTCACCTTCTAGCCATTCAGGTGCTCATATGCGAGAAGGCATGACGCAAGAGCTGGTTTGACAAGCATGTCAAGCAGCGTGACTTTGAATAGGGCGACTTAGTGCTCCTATAATCAGTTAAAGAGCACAAGCAAAAAATGAAGTTTAGAGGTCTTGGGCCTTTCAAAGTTCGTGCAATCAACCAAACTGGCAATGTTGAGGTCGAGACTCTAGAAAGTAAGGGCATAGGCTTCTTCAATGGCAGTCGCGTTAAGAAGTACTACCCTCCTATGCATCTGCTGCATGAGCTACCAATGTTAGAAGTCCCTGTTAAAGAATGAGTCACCACAATCATGGAAATGGATGATGAGGATGAGGAAGTCGTAGAATCCGCATACCTCCACATCACAGTCACTGCCAATCAAACATGCACTTTCAATGCCTTGATCGACGAGGGAGCAAACTTCAATGTATTAACTCACGATCATTGGACCCAACTTGGTAAACCACCACTACATCCCACTAATGCCAAATTAAGCCCATATGGGGACCACTTAGATGCACTTCTTGGCAAGTGCAAGGCCGCTGTTGCTATCGAGTCTGAGACTATACCAATGATTGTTTACATGTTGCCAAACACTAAAGACGTAGGCACGAAGTCATTGCTAGGGCGAACCTTCAAGAAGCAAAATCCCTGCAATGTCGATTATGATTCGCAACGCATCCACCTCGCCATAGGCAACGTTTGCATTGTTACAGCCTTCGACAAGGGCTGTGCAACCTCATCAAAGTCCTCAAGGCCACCGATAGAAATACTCGCAGCCAAGTCTATGGATTAAGGGGGTAGTGATTGTCCACCATCCACCGAATCTCATGAGCTGTCGCTCACAACAGCAAAAGCTAAGGCCCGATAGCCTAAGTTTCAATGGAGGTCTAAACAACCGCAACCGCCGCCTAGGAGTAGACACTCACATCCTCGTAACACAAGAAAATCTAAACCTAGGAGGCCTAAACACAGTTATAGAAACTGAAGCATGATCAAGCCAAGATGGGTTCCTAAAGCCCTCTTGCATGTGCAAGGCTACGATGAGGAAAATTCCTGGATATGGATCCCTAAGGCCCGAATGGCCCAAGGCACTACTCACATGCTGCCATCAAGCTTGATCACCCCGAGCCCTATAGAACCTCAGAACCAGAAGCCGTAGTGCTTCTAGGACTCGCCTCCTACAAGCTCACCCATGCATAAGCCCAAAATATTTGAGCAAGCCTATTGGCCCAAACCACAAATGCCTTTACACACTTCAACCCTCGCTAGTGCCAATAAGACTTGCCAAACCCAATCCGAGTGTAGTGGCCCATTTGTAGCAACTACTACTCCAACGCTCATCCACGAGGCTCAACCATCACTTCATGGGCAACTGCCACCATTTGCCACCAACCCTTCTAGCCCCATCAAACCCCAACCACTTGTAGGCCTTAAACCATCCTATGAGCGGAAATAATTCTTCACTCTAGCCACAAACCTAGCCGAAGACATAGGGGATGACATTATTGCTTGTCTTAAATGCTTAGATGCTACGTTCATGTCGCTAGCTCTAAGTTATGACTGCTTGGACTTAGGCCTATTACAAGATCCTTTAGCAACTGAAGTTTGCACGATGCCTTGTTCCTAGGAAACATTCAAATTCGCATTTGTCAAAACACCCCACTCAACTGCCGAGTTGCTACACACTAAGATATCAAGAGAACAAGCCATCAAATAGTGTCTCATTACGTTCTACGATAAGCATGTGACTTCTTCTATCATTGACAAAGAAGTCAAGGAGTTGAAAGCGTTAACTGACACCGACTCCCCATTTTTACGAAACTGGTACACTCTGTGATTGCCGTGGAAACTCGAAGGATGTCAAATCAAGATCAACGCTGAGTAGCGCCTCACAATCAAGACATCGAAGTATGACCCAACCTCACACACCCACCTCATATAGAGTGCTAACCACTCTTTGTGGCCGACCCATGGAAGAGAACGTCAAAGGATACCCATATCTTGATCATCTCCTGACCAAAGAAGAGTTACACATCACTAGCCGTGTTGATTCTGTCGATTTCCTAACGGATGTCCTCACTTATATCACACATGTAAGTATTCGACCCTTCGATCTGGACCGTGAGGCTCAACTGGAGTATAACCCAAAATTCTATACTTGGCTCATGCGCAAGTAACCCTTATATCTGAATGCTAAATGCCCTCGACCTCCTAACCTTCAATCCTAGGAAGGATTCTTCTCAATCTAGAAGAAGAGGGGTAAGGTGAATCAAATTAAAACTAATCAAGATCAAGAAAATGCATAAACACATAAGAAATTGGTGATGTAGGAGGAATGTCACAAAAGCTTTGAAATAAAAGGCAAAAATTCTGAAGGGAAGAATCTATGTTAGATCTTAATGCTTTCATTCAACAAACATAAAGTCTTTCTTTTCAGAAAATTATTATTTTTAAAAGAACTAATGGAAATTATGATTCATGACAAGAACAAAAGATGTCGCAACAAGACCGTGCCCATCGACTCCCCTTCATGGAAGAGGAGAGGATCCAGTACAACATCTCCTTGGAAAGCCATACCTACAACCAACTAAAATTTCGAACCATCCATAACATCAAGGAAGTACTAGCCAAGGAGGAAGCATCCAAGAGGGTCATAGAGCAATGCAACCTCGCTAAGTACCTCGAGAAGTTTGCACAAGAGCCTGACCACACAAAGTGTGTGGAATTCCTCAGAACTTACAATCGAGATCAGGAATGTGGGACTGTAATAGTGGGAAGGGGGGAAAAGGCCAAAGAGGTACAAGTACCCTTGAACCCAACCTTGGTGGAGAAGGCACTGGGGTTAGAGCCTAAGGTGGAGAAGAAGCAAAAAAGAGATGTCTATGCCATCATGCTTAAGATGAAGAGGGAACGGGTGCTGTCAAACGACGACATCAGTATCTAGGATATCCCTGATGCTGAAGCCTGCATGCAAGTAAAACTGGTGCACTCACTGTTCTCCAGCCAGTGCTACAACTCCCTCATGCACTGGATCAATGTACCTGTGCTGGAGAACATGGCTGCTCACACCCTAGATGAGGTTGACTAGAATGGCTATGTGCGCAAGACCATAGACCAGGCAGCAAAATCACTAGCCTTGGGGAGCAAGCTAGCAGGCGGGGATTCCCCAGCCCTCTAAAAGCACTGAGAGGAAGCAAGCCTCATCCAAATCCTCTTTCATCAGCTACGGAAGTGTTTTGACTACCCTCATCCAAGAGGCGGTAAAAGAGGCACAGGATGCAGAGGAAGGAGAAGGAGAAACACCCGACAGATCGCCCCCTCACCAGGACCAAGAGTTGTCTAGCGACAAGACCGAAAGTGATGAAGAAGGGGGAGAACAGAAGGAACAATCAAGCAAAAAGCAAGCAAAGAAACCTAAGAAGAGGACGACGCAAAGGAAGAAGCAGGACGAAGGCCACAAAAAGGAAAAGGAGGACTTAGAGAGAGCAGAAGAAGAAGAAACAAGAAGCAGAAAAGTCGAAGGAAGAAGCTAAGAAAGCCAAGAAGGTGTCAAAACAGGAGGCCGAAGAGAGGAAGAAGAAAGAAAAAGAAGAAGCAAATAAAATGGAGGAAGAATCTAGGAAAGCAGAAGAAGAGAGGGAGAGGAGGGCTATTGAGGAAGAGGAGGAGCTGAGAAGGAAGGAGGAGGAAGACATGGCTGACGCCACATGTCGGTCTATAGAGCAACAAAGCAGGGTAGATGACCTAGGAGCTCTGAGCCTTCCTAGAGGAGGGGTGAGTCTCAAGCACTCACGTGCCAGAGATCATACCGTTAGCCCTCACTGAAGGCAAGGGTAAAGCCCCCATCCATCCTATCATGACCCTCGTGGTGCCTACCACCGAAGCAGCCACCCTCACCCTAAGCATCCCCACTAGTGCCAACATCTCAAACTTTGTGGCATGGATGCAATATTTCATCAATAAAGAATTAGCCCAAGGGAAGAGCATGGAAACCACGGCCATGGGGCAAAAGAGGCCGGCCACAAATGCCGAATCTAGACAAGATCCAAAATGCGAGAAAGTGGAGGTCTCAACCACTCCAATCCACACGACGATGATGCCACCAGCTAACCATGATGAATACATTGATGAATTGATCTCTCAACTAGAGAAAGCTAAAGAGGAGATGAAGATAGCTGTGGCCGAGTTAGGTGCGGAAAAAGAGTTGGTAGTTGCTTTTCAACTTGAAAAGACCCGACAGATAGCCATCCAACAAAAGGAGATCTTTGATCTTAAACAGGATCTAAAGGCTATGGACGACAGGGAGGAAAGCTGGAGGCAGCGGCTGGAAGATGAGAATCAGTAGTTGGTAAAAATGCAGAGGGAGAATAAACTCTTGATCATGCAACATGAAGAGCTAACCGCAAAGACTGATCAGATCAAATGAGGCATGGAGGAATTGGCCGTGAAAGAAGAGGAAAGGAAGCAAGAGGAAGAAGAACATCACAAGGAGATGGAGACCATGATTGAGAAGCTAAACTTAGAAAGAAAAGAGCATGAGAGAATGAGCAAAGAATTGAAAGACCAGGAGCAAAGACTCATAGCTTTGGTGCAAAGGTAGGGGGAAGGCATGGAGGAAATGAAGAAGAGAGCCAAAGAATCGGCGGGACAAAATGAACGGAGAATGAAGACCTTGGCGCGTCACCTAGCTCTCATGGAAAAAGAGAAAATCCTTGCAAAGATTAGAGCAGAGGCCGCCCAAGTAGCCTTTAACACTCAACAGAAAGCCTTCTTGAATACACTAATGGATACCACCCACTCAGAGGAAGGGGAGTCCCGCGAGGTGGCAAAGAAGAAACTAAGCATAGCCTGTAGGGCCCTACAAGCAGAATTGCACATGCCACCCCAACTCGATGTCATGGGGCTGAGCCTTGATGATCAATGGAAGTACTTATTGATGGCTGACCTAACCCCCTAGGAGGTCGATGCACTAGGCTTTGAAGAGGAAACATAGTAAGCATACTGACAGAGGGATGAAGCTGAACTCCAATTTGATATGGGCAGATTTAAAGAAGAGGTGATCCCACAACCCCCCTCGCCACATTCCCAAGAGCAGCCATCAATTGACACATCTGTGGAAAGACAAGCCACCCTCAAGGAAAGGAGAAAGAAACTAGTGGAGGAAACCAGGAAACAAATGAGAGCCAAGCCAGTCATGCAACCATCCACACCCCTACCACCATGCCCAGATGACCTCCTAGCAGGTTTCCATGCTGAATTAATAGTTTTGGGAGCGACAGGGAAGGGACAAAAAACCCTTCTCCTTTAGCTTCCTTCTGTCCAACAGCCTGAGGAGAGTCATGCCACTTAAAGTAGTGGAGGAAGTGATTGCGATTGGAAACCGACTAGGCCAACAATGGCTGGAAGAGAGAGAAAATAATCCCATTCTGTGGGGGACCGAAGAGGCAGAATTTCGGCAAAATAAGGTATTTGAAGTGCCACATTCTGTACAAGGATATAGTTGCCAACCCATGTGGAGGAGACGGGTGTGCGACATTAGCATGCTCACCTGGATGGCCTTTTGCAACACCTTACCCTATGAGAGGAACAACCCTACATTTATGGCATACCCTCGTAGGGTAGGAATGGATTTTGACACTACCCTCCATGGACGCTATGACTTCCCCATTATCTATAATCCTAACAGTGCCTCTTTTTCCCAAGGAGATCAGTCATGAATATATGTATGTATCACGTGAGTTCAAAATAAGGGATTTTTAAAATACCATTTTTACACATTTTTTACATACAAAAGGGTCCCATATAAAGGGTTTACTTACAGGTTGAATAGAAAAGGGTTATGTTTTATTAAGAAAAAATTCACAGATAAGGATATTTATAAATAGGCCTTGAACACACGTGATATAGAGGGTATACATATAGTGAACTACCCGGAGCTCTTTTGAACAAGCTCTCACCTTCACCTTTAAAAGCCTAGATGTTTCCCTTTTCCTCTTGCCCTGATCCAGCCTTCATAACCACTTGTAACTACCTTAGGCTTCTTAAACTCTTACTTAAGCAGGACCCTACTCCACAAGAACGTGGCCTCCCACCCCTATTTTTTGATCCTAACACCATCAATAACTGCGCGATGACGTGCTTGATGATGAGAGCTAGCCTTCTACCTTCTTTTTGCCTAGCTCTTCTTGAAGATATGAACAATAGCTAGTTCACTTGATGTAACCACCCCTTCCTCTCCACCACTTCACTCCATGTTCACATGAATCTCAAGGGATACATGCAAAGTTGGCAGTTTTTAAGCAAATCTATCCGGCCCCCTTCTCCACCTCACTCTAACGATGAAAGTTAGAAACTGGCTATCATCTTGGATTAATTTTAAAAAATTTAAAAAAAGAGAGAAAAATGAAAAAAAAAGAAAAATAAAAGAAAGAAATGAAGGCAAGAAAACACATCACAAAAAGAAAAAGACATGGAAAGAAAGACTCACATGAAGACACAACCAGACCACACAGGACACGATCACTCCACCTAGGGGTTCTCAAGTTAGGCTTGTCTGGTGGCTTCACTTGGCCGGATCCACTCCTAACCCCCTAGCCCCTTTTTGACCCCCCACTTCACACTTAGGGCATATCAAGGATAGGACATACCTAAGGAGGTAACACTCGCCTATGGTTAGACCTGTCACCCTATGCTACACACACCGCACCTCCCTACCGCACAAATAGGGTCCTCAAGTGTGGGACATCACCTAGGCTTTCCTGTGGTTAGACCCAGCTCCCCGTTCCAATAGCACGAGCACAATGCACCACACAGTAAGGTAGACACTCCCCTTAGGTAGAGCACTGCACCTTCTCCTTTCAGGTACTACAAAATGCGGCAAACCACAAACTTTGGAAGCCCCATCATCCACTTGACATCTGATTGGCTTCTCCGTCGACCATCATTGCCAAAGATTCCAAAGCATCTGAGTCCACATGTGGCCCTACCATCACTTGCCCAACAACTTGCCAACCACCTACCCTTTCCCAACAAACAACTAGAAGTGCCATGGGATTGGCACCCGTCTCAAAGGGGAGTAATGTTAACCTCAATTCGAGATGGCAAAAAAATGAAGGAAAAAGTGGAAAAAGGATAGAGGCAGCCCCTAAAGCTAAGCTGAGGCAAAAAGTGCAATTTTAAATGAAAGGCACCTCCAAAAACTCTAAACACTCTTGTAAAAGAGCGCCAGGCTCCCTCCTATGCCATTTGTAAAAGAATAGACAGGTGTAGGCTTAGGGCATGAAGCAAGAAGAGGAAATTAGAAAAAGGGACCTTATCACAATGGCTGGTCATGTAAAAAGGGATAGGTGCCCATGGGATTTTAGGGCTTGTATATAAAGTTCAAAAAGTAAATGGAAGCTCATTCTTTGGTGTATGGCTAACAAGAATCCTCTCTTCTTCTCTTCACCTTGCTTGTGTGTGTGCTCTTGAGAAAGGGAGTGTGAGAGTGTGAGGGAGTGAGGGAGTGAGTGAGTGTGTGGGAGTGAGGGATCAAGAGGGTGAAGCTCTTCACCATCTCCTCTTCTCTCTTCTTCTCTCTTCTCTTCTCTTCTCTTTTCTCGCGCTCGCGGATATGGTGGATGGAGCTTGGAGATGGAGGAGGCTTGAGGATGCTTGAGCTAGCATCTAGGATCGTGGAGAGCTACCAGCACGTGGGAGAGAGGAGGCATCTCATTTCGGCATAAAGGTAAGCTCACTACACCCCGAGAGGATTGATGGCGCGTCGACTAGGTGAGAGATAGAAATGAGGGCTCGCTTGAAACACTTGAAACAATAAGCGGTCCATGGGTCTTGGCGGTTGAGTGTGAGCTCCCACTATAGAGGTTGAGTGGCACATCCCTCTCATTTCCCATTCTCTTTGTACCAAGTGCAGCATGGATTTTCTTTGGCTTGGGTATCTCTGCATAAAGTAAGGATGTCTAGAACCCAGGACGCTAGAATGCTGTCAGGAGACCTTGACCACTAGGAACCCAAAATTTAGGTCGATCCTAGTGGGTTCAGCCACGAATGTTTTGTTGCGAGGTAGACTCAAGAAACCCTAGGTGACAAACTCTTTAACATTCCATGGGAATGCCAAGCATCGACTCTTATATTTGTCTCTTGATAGACCGCTAAAAATGTGCCTGGACAGTTGATAGGTAGGCATGTTATAGTTGATATCAGAGCAAAATTTTGTAATGATATGTGATTTATTAATGTATGATTTGTAGACATATCCTAAATACAATAACCTAAGTGGTATGGCTTGATTGCCAAGCACCTTCTGCACCCACGAATACTAACATGGAAGAGAATAAATTCCTTCTTAAGCAGATTAAGGCACCCGAGTTTGGTGGAAAAGGCATAGACGCCGTAGCGGAGGCAGAAACATGGATTGAGTCGATGAATGATTATTTCTATACTGTGAAAACTAATTTTTCCAATTAAGAAATGATAGCTAGACTTAAGTAGTTGCCAGGCTCGAATATGATGGAAGCAGTTGTGCAAAGATCAAGGTATTTCCAAAGCCACTATCACTTGGGTTCAGCTAAAAGATGTTGCATGCGGACGGTACCTTTAGCCAAACTACCAAACCTTGAGGATGAATGAATTATTCAAGTTAAAGCAGTTGGAATTAACCTTGGAAGCTTACTACTCAAAGTTTGTATCCCTACTAAAATACACACCACCTATATAGATATTGCACAGCAAATATCCAAGTTTTTTTGTCATGGCCTAAACACTCCTCTGAACCATCGTCTTGAAGCAATGCATCCAATAGACTTGTAAGATGCATTACTTTGAGAAAAACCAATCATCCAAGAACTTAAATTGGGCAATTGTGACAAAGATGATTCTCGAGATTAGGATAAGAGATGCCACATGTACGGAGAGATAGGGCATATCCGTAAGAGATGCCCCAACAATCGATGCTTCAATTGCAATGAGCTAGGGTACATCCAAGCAGACTGCCCTCACTTAAGTTTAGAATATATTGAGCCTCCAAGAAAATGAAGCTACACAAGTGCAATCTTTGGATATATAGAGGAATCAGATGAAGACGAAGACCTAGAACCCACTACACCTCTTCAAGATGACTAGAAATCCTAGAAATTTTATGAACATGTAATGCAACTTGTATTTGAATAAACCTTACTCTTGTAACTATAGTTAACTCGAGTAATATGAGTTGCATCAATTTTGAGCCTAGAACTTACAAGTGATTAGAGATACTTTAGCAAGGAATGACAGTTATAACTTACAAAGAATTTCTCTTAAGTTGTTTCTTCTCAACTAATATAGATTGGGCCTTACCAGAATGTCAAAGCTTGGGAGTATTCTTTAGTATTACAAGCAAAGATGATTGTCCATGGATCTCAATACCAATCTAAGAAGAGGACAATTTGAAAATGGAATTTCCAAGATAAAGGACCACTTCAGTCCGCTAAAAGGATCCTAGGGCAATTTGGTCTAAAGAAGAAAATATTGCCAAAGACAACCAAGAATCTTATGATTGCAAGTGATAAAGTTCCACATTGTTTCTATTGCAAGGAGCTAGGTCATTTCAAAAGGGAATGTCCAAAGTACCCTAAACATCGATGCTCCTAGTACCACAACATTGAACATATCCACGTCAATTGTCCCAACATATCCATGTCAATTGTCCCGACAAGACTCAAAGAGAATGTGAACTTACAAGAAGTCAAGTTGTACAAGCTTCGGTGATCTAGCACCTACTAGAAAATTATCAGATACTTAGGAAAAACCTAGACGATATTCATGAGATGTAACTACAATAAACTTTTCTCTTGTAATCCAAAATCAGATATATCAAATACAATAAGTTGTTGTTTTAAAAGGTTGCATGCTTATGAGTGGACAAAGTGTCACAACAAATGCGTGATGGGTCCTACCCCACATGTTCCAAAATGAAACCCCTAGTTTCTTTCGAGATGAGGATATCTCAAGTTCTCTAAGCGGAAGAGGATGTAATAGACCCCCCTATTCAAGTCCCATAGGACCCTCCTAAAAATAATTTAAAATTATTTGTTTTTTTTTACATCCCCCTTGTCGACGCTGCCAGCTGGTGGGAGGGAGGGGGAGTTGAAGAGGACGATGTCGACGATGATAATGATGATGATAATGATATTGAGGGGGATGCCACGTGGCCTACCACCCCCTAGCTCTCTCAATCAGCCCGCAGCCACTTGGGGGGACTAAGAACCCTCGCCACCATGCAAATGAACAGGTGGTGGGTGGGGTGAGACACCGCCACCACCACTCCATACCACTTCCTCCCCACCTCCCCTGTTATAAAACCCCCCCCTTTTCCCCTCATGACAATGAAGGAGAAGATGCTTGACCTACTACTATCAGAGAGAGAGAGAGAGAGAGAGAGAGAGAGAGAGAGAGAAGGTTCTAGAAGGTTCCTAAATTTTCCTCTCCTTAGAGGGTGACCACATGCACCTTCCATTTTTTTTCTACCACACGAGCTTATTCCCCCCATTTTTCCCCTCTATTTGAGCAAGAGGCTACTGAAGTTCCTACGGGGTTGCACTTAAAGAGAAGAAGATCAAGAATTGCTCCCAAGCGGAGAATGTCACATGTGGATGGCAATCCCACAACCAGCAACAAAGCTTCAGGTGAGGGCATCACTGTTAATACAACTATGGTACTACTAGATATAACTAATATATTTCCAAATTGTTAGATGCTTGGTTTGATTCCCGCATGAGATACATTAGGTCTCGTACTATACCACATGAGAATAGTTCATTGAAAAGGATGAATTTCATCTCAAATATTTAAAAGATTGAGTTTCAAAATGCATGTATCAAGAGAAGTTAATTGCACTTGGATGCTATAAAATAAATTCATACATAACATAAACAACATATAAGGTTCCAAGGTATTGGTGGCTCCCTCTTCTTGCAAATTAGTAGATATGTTTTCGCCACATTGAAGGATATGTTGTAGCTTGCACACCTAACAGATTGCATGGTAAGAAATCTAGCCTAAAGGAAATTCATTTTAGAAACTTTAGGTCTTTGCTCAAGCTTTTGCTAACATCATGAACTAACAGCTCAAGTTTGATAGTTAGGATCTTAGTGATGTGCATAGTTAGTACAAGCAATGATCATAAGGATTAAAACTAAGATTCCTTGAGATCCGTTTGATAACTACTATTTCCATCAATGTAATTCGGGGTTAGGCTAGATACAAACAATAACTCCAAGCCCCAAAGGCAAGTGGAGAGCTCAAGGATTAGAAAACCCTAAGTCAAAGGAAAGACTGATACTTTTATACTTGTTTGGGAAGAAGGATGGGTTGTCAATCAATGTAAGTAATCAATAGAACTTATACCTTGTATAGTTGTATGAGACCTTAACATATGCCTTAGCCTAAGGAAGGGAGTGTTAATAAAATTTTTGCATAGTATCACTCTTAGATCCCAAGGGGGAGTGGGAATATGCATATGAAAATATTATCATGTCTATTCTTGCATTGTTTGGAAAAATACAATTGGTTTTTTTGGTTGATCAAACAATATCCTAAATGCTTGTACATTCAACTCATTGTTGGATTGTCATTTGGATGATTATTCCAAGTGCTTGTGATTGATGGTAAATTCATGGCAGGGGTGTGTGATGACAAATTGCCATGGGGATAAAGAAATGTTTTCTTGGAAGATGATATTAGGGCTGAATGCCTTGGCGGTGCTTGATTCTTAAATTAATTAATTAAGGAAAGATCCTTTGCATGGGTGGATTACCTCCATGATCACACCACGGATCATCAACCCAAAAAGGGCATAGCTTGATTCACGGGCCAAAGGTTGAGTGGTGAAAAGGCCAACCCGAGAATAATGTTTCACTCCTAGGCAGCTTGCGAGTCAGGTGGAGCTTTGAACACCCCTTGCCAAGTTCGGAATGGAGTTGAAGACCTCCATGGCCCCAACGTCTATGGCATTGGAAGATCATATTCTAGATAAAGGATGGAAATTGGTGGTGCCATGTGATTTGGACCAATTACTTCTATAGGGTAGAAGGGATATATAATTTCTCCTATATGGATAGGAGACAAAGATTAACTTGAATATAAGTTAGGTAACTTGTTTGTCAAAAGGACTGCTTGCTCTATTTTCGTGTCGGTGCTATAAATTACGCAAACAAACCCTGTTCCCTAAAAGGCATAATTAAGGAAGTTGATTTTAAATGTCACACATAATTGTGGAAGGACCTAATTAAATAACTAAAGAACACCTATTGAGGGAAGCGGGTGGGCGAAACACCCGACAGGTCTGCCTTACGGCAGGGTGGTCCCAGAAAACTGAGAGGCTTCTCACAAGGTTTCACCAACAATTGACCTTTAGTAATTGTTAGGTTAGAATCCTGATTCATGCCATTTTAGGGGACCAAAATGGGAATATGCCCTAGGGGTAGAGAGGTTAAGAGGTGCATCCCTCTCGTTTCCCATTCTCTTTGAACCAAGTGCGGCATGGATTTGCTTTAGCTTGGGTATCTTTGCGTAAACTAGGATGCCGAGGACCCAACGCTAGAATGCTATCAGGAGACCTTAACCACTAGGAACCCAAAATTCAGGTCAATCCCAGTGGGTTCGGGCCGCGAATGTTCCATTGCAAGGTGAACTCGAGAAACCTCAGGCGACAAACCCCGTAACATTCCATGGGAGTGCCGAGTAGCGATGCTTAGATTCATCTCTCGATGGACCGCTAAAAACGTGCATGGACAATTGATAGGGGCATGTTACATCTCATACCACTCTTTTGTCATTCTCTTTTTCCATTCTCTTCTTTGTACTCACTTTTTTATCATTGCGAGATTAATTTGTGGTCGATTTGCCAAAATGTTTGGCAATACCTCTTCAAGTAATATATATGCAAGCACATGCAAGTATAAACTTACCATTCAACTAGATCCAATTTATACATCTTGGATAAGTATACATCATTGAGTACTAACATATGAGATGGAGGCTAACAAATTGGGAATACAAGAAAAGAAGCATATAAATTTGTGGATGGATGAAAATATTTATCCCAAGGACCCTTCTATGTAAACTTCCTAAGTTTTTTAATATTCATGACTATGTAAGATATATTGGAGAAGGTTATGACGGGATGCTTTGCTATTATACAAGGTTATACTCTACATCTTGCACACACATAGCTCAAATGAAAAAAATGATAAAAGCATTCTTAATTGCTCAAACAAGCATTTTCGAGCTAACAAATAAGATTGAGATTTTGAAAAATGCTAATAAGTCATTACAAGACAAGCTAGCATGCTTGAAGGAAACTCCAATAGGATTTAGAGAGAGAGGAAGAGACCATTAAAAAATACAACTAGCTTGTGTGAGAGAGTAAAGAAAAGAAGACTAAATCTTGCAAAGAAATATATCTCTAACATATCGCGTATTAATATCCGAGAGAGTGAGGACATAATCAATCTTTTAAAAGAGACTATGAGTAAGAAAGATATTTTGAGGATTCTTAAGTCACCTTAGAATGTGGATTTGAAAAGACCTAGCTCTTAAAGAATTGGCAAAGGCCTTAAATGACATAGTAAAACCAAACAAAACCATAAAGACATGTGAGATTGTGGGTACTAGTCAAAAATATTATCATGCTATCTCTAGATTATGGTTTAAAAAGATTAAATATAATAGAATAAAATCCTTGCAGTATCAGTTGCAAGGATTGCTATGAATCATAAGATTCCATGTGTTTTTGGGAAATACATTCATATTGAAGGGTCTATGTTATACAAAAAGCTAAAAATAAAATCTATTTTTGAATACAATGTGTTTAACAATATATGGGTTGATCTAAGAAGAGTGCAGATTGCAATGGTCCACATGTATAGACTCACAGTAGAGGAATCTCATAGTATTTTGAAGTTTTTCTTGAAATTAGATAAATGACAGATTTAAAAAGGATAAAAGATGAAAAGAGTTTTCATTTTCATCATAAACAAGGTATTGGGTTGCAACATGGTGGGGATCAAGCACCATTGCATAAGTTTCAGCCTACGAGATGGAGATTTGGTGGGTTGATGCAAATCAGGTACCAATTGAGAATCATCAAACATTGAAATGGTTATTCACTTATATAGATATTCCAAACATTATTAAGTCTGAAAGTGAGGAAGAAATCTTGGTGGTTGATGGGATTTGTAATTTTAATGTGGAATGGCATATAGACACTAACTTAAAAAACTATCAAATACATGCCTCGAATATGTAATGGGGCAAATGCAAAATATCCTTATATTTATTGCATGGAAAGTGTTGGGTCTAAAGATTGTAGTAACTTGTGCCTTGTAAGAGGAGCCCCAACTAGAGACTCTATAGATTTAAGTGAACTTAAAAATATAGAACTTTCAATCCCTCTCAGAAATGTTCATAGTTGTACTTTGCATGCAGAGATTAAAATAATTGAAAAACTTCTCAGGTTGCATCTCAACTATGCATACTTGATTAAGCCCTTGTCTTTATCATGTGAGTGTATTGAGAAAATGTGAGGTATTACTCTTAAAATTGGGTTTTCATGGAGGTTAAGTTCACTTAAGAAAAGATCCAACACTTTTAGGAAAAACAAGAGATGTCTTAGCTGATGCCTCAATGGGAGGCTTAAAAGCTAGATGATTTTTAGGAAACCATATAGGAAAACAAGTAAGCATTACTTGGGAGTATTGGAGAGAGCTGTGTGGGATAACAACAAATATTGCAAGCACACTACGACTTGCATTTCTAAGGATGGAGGTTTGGAGACATCTCAATGTCTTTCTCTAGAGCTCCTCAAGAAACAAAAGAGGACATACACATATCCAGAAGAGTTCAAATGTTGGATTATAAATCTTGTTCAAGTAATAAAGGAGGCATGGAGAGAAATATCATGTTTTATTTGGTAAGAGAGAATATTTAATCCAAGATTTCTTTGACAAATTTTCCAACTATGTAAAATGATTTCTACTCTCTTGTATTTGCAACATATCCTTCATATCCATGGGCCTTACTTTGTGGAGGAGCAAGCCCCCCTAGCAACTTATAATGGCCAAGGCATGGAAAATTCTTACTACCGAGCACAATGTACAAGTTTGTTTCAGAGCACAAGACATGGAGGAGGAGTTACAAAAAGCAATGCTCTTGAGGAGCTACTCAAATGAATACTAAAGATGATGATGAAACTTGAGAATTTATAGTATTTTTTTAAATAGAAAAGTAAAAAGCTAGCTCTCAAGAACTTTTATATCTTCCTCCTCCTTAAAGATATTTCCTCTATAATGTAGAAATTTTCTTCTCTTGTAGCTAACTATGGATTTCATATCAATTCAATTTCTTGCCAAAGTATAAGATGAGAGGGCAAAAAAGTATCTTGCTATAGAAGCAGAGAAACTAGGATCATAATCAAAAATCCTAATTGCTGCTATCTTCTCCAAAAACATCACCTTGTGGCATTATATTGTAACCCAAAGAAACCAAGTAGCCTTGTAAGTGTCTTAATACATAGTATAGGCCATGTTTCTTCATCTGAGAAGATGTTATGGAATAATAAGAAAACATGAGGATCAATCCTTGCCAAGTAATGGCCAAGTGCAACATCTTTCAATGAACTACCACTAGCTCTTGACCCTTTTCCCCATCCCAAGAAGTTATTAAAGTCTTCAATCGCCAACTTCAAAAAAGTTGAATATCAAATGAAAGTTGAAATCAAACATATTAATGTATCTTACAAAATTGAAGATTATAGTACCAATTGGTTTTCATCACGCTCTCGCTTAGTTGGACTCCATATATTAATTGATGATGATGTCTCCCTGCTATCTCACAATTCTTTGACATACTTTGACTACTCTCTTCCAAAATTGGGAATTCCAAGTTGGTCTTGAAGATGATTGAACTCCCTCATTAGTAATCCCCAACTCTTTCTTAGCATCCTTTGCCTTGTTGAAACAAAGAGAAAGGGCATTCCCTGCATCAATAAACTTGTCATATGTAATTTCAATTTCCAATTTAAGTAACTCTTCATTTGATTCATTTTCAACATCAACTATGACATTTACAACATCAGAAGTCTTTGCAATGATTGCTAAACAATAATCCTACCTGACATTAAAGAGCCTTTGGATGTCTAATAGTAGTGAGAGCGGATTTTAAAGGATATTTTTGAAGCAACTACATGATCCCCCATTTAATCCCCACAAAGTTTTGCATTATGAAGCAACTACATGATCCAAGAATTGAAAAGTGTGTCATGGTGGCCAGATTTATAGATTTCTTTGTCCCAAAGACAAGCTTCTAGACGAATCTCAAATCCGAGCTTGTTTGCGCATTCAAAATCAAAAAATCCACTTGAACCAAAGTGTGAATAATAAAAAGTGAACTAGTTTTTTGTAAAACAAAGCTTAAAGATTAATGAAGATTTTTGGAATGAAGAGACACAACTAATCAAAAGGTGGGGGAGGCCGAGGGGGAGGGGGGCGCCATTTTTTTCAGCGCCCCCAAATTCTCAAATTTTTTTCATTTTTGGAGAGACCACCATCAAAGTAAATCATATTGGTAGCAAGCTCCATCAATTCTTCACCCACCATTGCTTTTACAAATGATCAAATTTGATGCATTCTACAACAAGATCTCATTTTAGTCTTTCTCTCTCCTCTCTCCTCTTGTGGTTTGTTCTCATGGATTAATGTAATAGAGAGGGGGATAGGCTAAGATGGACGTTTTTGGTGGAATGATGATGTGGGAGTGGAAAGAAACGTGAATCAAGGTTGGACAGATAGTCAGGGACCATGAAAGAGCATTAGCAGCGGGCCTCTAACATTGAAAACACATGTCTAAGTGATTTTATGAGAAAAATGTAGATTTTATTGTTTTATGATCAATTGTTGTTTGAATGATTGGAAATGCTTGCATTTGATTGTATGTACTCTATTTGATCAATTGTGTTGAAGGAATCATAAAAAATCAATCATATAATAATTTTATGTAAAACATGCCTGAGACTAGGTGATTTAAGGAAAAATATATAATCTTTGGATTTTTGGTGCGCATTTGGCATTCCCATGGAATCAAACATGCTAAGAAAATCATTTTTCATAAGAATAATCTATCTAAACAAGAAAATCAGTAATTATCTATAATTCTCTATAAATAAATAGAAAAAATAAAAAATGGATAAAATTGGATTTTTTGCATCATAAAAATAAGAACAAGGTGAAGCATGAGGTTAGAGTGAGTTTTTATCGCTTTCAATAAAGAAAAATACATAAAAGACCACACCTTACACCTATCAATGTATGCAAAATTTTAATGGTAGGAGTAGGGGATTCTTGAGTGATGAAGTACGTTAAACTCTGATGTTTCATGCTGCATATTATATAGAGTTCATGGTTGTTTAAAATTAAAAAGGGACTAGTGCCAAGAGGAAGCTCCGTGCTAGCCCTAAGCAACAAAGCACTATCGTAGTAGAAGGAAGTCATGAAAATAATTGTCTTTGCACTTTCATGCTACTAATTTTTAATGAATATTTATTTAAGCACAATGGTCATATTCACACTTGCATTGATGTACCATATAGTATCATATCTTGGATGCATAACATCTATTTACACGAGTGATGACAAACACTGAGGGTGTGAGGTATCCCACGCCATAGAGCTAGATATTTGGTTCCTTGGGGTTTATTTGGTGAGGTTTATTTATCATCTCTTGGATCATTTAATTGAAAGAGTGGGACTAAGTTTTATGTTCACGGCATCCCAAGGTGTAGGAGGGCCATAGTGGAGCCACAGTGGTCAATGGAGGGGTGTTCCCTATGTGTGCTACGTGGTGTAAAACTTCAAGATGTTTAGGGAATCCCTCTAAGAGGACTGGTTTGGTTGGACTACAAAATTGTACAAATACAAAGTTCTTAGATGCTCATGGCCACGCAGCCATGAGGGGTGGTTTTAGGTGGGTAATAGAGGCCCATCGGCTAGTGCCTCAGAGCTAGTGTCAAGCTCGCCGTTTTAGGTCCTGACAAGTGGTGCATTTACCAAGAGCTACTAATAGTGGTGGTTTTCAATAGAGACTAGTCTATTAGTATATGCCAAAAGACAGTGAGATAGATTCAAAAGACCATCAAGCCAAACTTTAGAAGTAAGAAAGAGCTGCACGGGCTAGATGGCAGGATGAAATATTTTAGAAGATATTCTATGTCGTAAAGGAGGGGTCCAATATCCCTACAAGGGTGGTCTTTGTAACCCTAGCTCAATGCATAGTCCATTAGGAGGAGGAAGTTCTAGTGCTTCCCCCTTCCAGTCAATCAATCCACTTTGAGCGGAGTAATACTTTCGATCCTTCAAACTCCTATAGCAAATCTAGTTGTCACCATTGTGTAACCGATTGCAATCCCAATAAGGGCTCTAAACCTACTAGCCTTAGGGTTTCCTCTATCCATTTTTAATGGGTTAGAAGAGGAAGATGTAGAACTTCATATCAATGAATTCCAAAAATTAATGTTTAACTGTCGAATTCAAGATGAAGGACATTTGATGATATTCTTTCATGTGACTTTAAAAGGACGAGCTACAGTATGGCATCACAGCCTAGAAGATGGAACCATAACTACGATTGACTCTTTCTTTGCAGCCTTTAAAAGAGAATTTTCCCCTAAAAGGAGAGGTCAATATTGGCTACGAGTCCTCAATGTAACACGTCAAGAACCTCACAAGAATGTTTGTGGATATGCCAAGAAACTGAAGGAAGTATTCCATAAGTTGCAAACCTATATTCTTACTCGAGCTGCTGCTCAGTTGCAATACTTTTTGAATGGGATAGACTTTAACATTCAAGTGCAGTTGAGTAGTGTTTCTCCTATTGACATTGATACAACTATTACAGAAGCAGAGGAGGTAGAATCATGATTGTAAGCGGCTTATATATTTAGGGAAAACTGAAATCCGAGTCTAAGTGTTGGAAATACTTTGGCGTTGATGAATGGTGGTCAAGGGATGCCCATGAATACTCCCAATGGAAGTGGAAGCATGATTCAAAACATGCCTATGTTGCCAACTCCTCCTAGTGTGGCCATGCCTATGGCTAGTCAGATGGCTCCACCAAATGTTAGAAGCCAAACGATAAATCCCATTGTTGTTCCAAGAAATCAACAGTTGATTCCTAATCAAGTGGTTAGTCCAATGGAACAACAGGTAGATGATCGCGGCTATGAGTCAAGTGCCTCGAATGTCCTTGGCAAAGTTAAGGGTATGATGAAGCACTATACTGACATGATCACCGAACAATATAGAAAAATAGCCGTTGATGTCAATTTCCTTAAGAAATAGCAAAATTTGATAGGGAGTTGATGCCTTGAAGAGGGTGCCCCCTCAAGATTTAGTTGTAAGTGGTGCGGTGGCCAACATTTTCGTAGCAATTGTCCCAATCTTAAATGCAACACATGTGGGAAGTCCAGCTATTTAGCTAGTACCTGTTGGAGCAAGATTAGATCTCTCCAACAAGGAAGTAAACATCAAGGTCCAATTAGTCATCAAGTGCAAGGAAATAATCTCTAGCAAGATGAGGAACGGAAACAAATACTGCAAAGAGAGAAAGCTATGGTAGAGGATTTGCCTAGTGGTGGTGGAGTTAGCCTTATAGAAGCTATTTGTGTTAATGGCATTGAAGATTCTAACCTATGGTTATTACGAAAGGGGTAAAGGGTAAAGAAGCCGACACAGACAATGTAAAAATTATCAAGGGCAACCCTAAGCAAGGTGATAAGGGGACACAAGTCCATAATCCGGATATGGAAGGCACACCTTTCAAAGTTGTAGATGGTAAAGTAGACCCCAAGAAGGATAAGGAGTTTCCAAAGAAGAAGGCAAAAGTAGGAAAGAGGCACCAAAGCACGTTCAAAGACCTAAGGAGAGAGTCTCCTGGTGAGAAAAGAAAGCTCTTGCTAGCTCTCATGAATTTGATTTAGTAAGTTCTCTTTGCGAAAAACCTCCTACAATTAGTTAAGTTGTCTCCAGGAGTGCACAAAGAATTCAAGAAGATTCTTCACACTGGGTATATTGTTGAGCCCTTGGGAATAGCACGAGTAGGAGATGATTGGTTTGAGCATGCTAAAAAGCATTGTCCAAGGGTAGTAGCATACGTTGATGGAATACTAGTGGACCATGCTATTGTGGACACATGATCCTCTATCAACATTATGAGTTTGCAATTGATGGAGAGGTTAGGATTAGAAATTAAAAAAGATGCCTCCATGATTTTGTAAATGGCTAATAATAGTTTAAGACAACTTGAAGGCTGCATTACTAAAGTCCATGTGATCGTTTCCAATGTGGAATGCATTCTGGACTTTAAGGTTATTAGGTTTGTAGGGTGACCTAGCTATCAAGTATTGCTAGGTAGGTCATGGATCTTGCAAGCAGATTGTCAGGTTGATATAACCAACGGTTGGTTGATCTTTGGTAGAGATGCTAGATGTGTAGTAGTAGATGCCTATCCTAAAACTCCTCAAAGTGAAAGAGTTCCTTTATCCTCATTAGAGTTTGATATGCTAGATGCTCCATCAGCTAGTGAGACATCATCAAGTGATGAATCCATCGAGGGGTCCACTACAGAGGATATCTATTAAGTAACCTTGAATGAGCCAATTGAATCTCTGGAAAGGATAAGGGATGCAGATGTAATTGAGTTAGACCTTGGCACATTGAATGATTCATGGCCAATCAAATTAGAGTCCATGCTCAGTTTGGAAGAAAGAAAGGACTATGTGTCCTTGGTTCAGGAATTTCATGACATATTTGCTTGGATTTATGATGAGATAAGAGGCATTCCTCCCAGCTTGGTTGCTCATACTAAACCCTTAAAGGAAGGTAGACGCAATGTGTGTCAAAAAGTGAGGTGTATGCCTTTTGAATTACGGGATGGCCTATTTGAAGAATTGGCAAAACTACGAAGAGCTGGCCTGATATTTTCAACTCAACACACAAAATGTTGTTCACCAAACACTATATTAGGAAATTTCAAATTTCTCATACAGTTTGGGAATTGCCAATATAGCCAATACAGTTTGGGAACTGCCATTATAATCAATATTTTGGAGAGCTTAATAAGCAGACGATTAAGGATTACTATCCGTTACCATTGATTGATCAGATTTTAGATTACTTAGCGAGTATGAAAATCTATTCTTCTATGGATTTCTTTGCTGGATATAACCAAATGGCTATTGCAGAGGAAGATAAGCTAAAAACGATGTTTATCGCTGTCTTTGGTACTCTTGCGTATCATGTGATGGCCTTTGGGTTATGCAATGCACTTGGTTCTTGACAATGAATAGCTGATAAGACTTTTGGTGATATCTCCCTAGAGGATTTAAAAGTCTTTAACAATGATCTAGGGGTAGCCACCACAAGGAAAAGACAACAGATCATTTTAAGGAAATGTTTTGAGTGTTTTAGACAGTTCTACATTGCTCTTAATCCATGAAAGTGCATCTTTGGGGTGCCCTATGGGTTGTTACTAGGCCATGTGGTTAGTTCAGCTGGTATTGTGACTAATCTTGAAAACATAAAGGTTATAGTTGTTTTGAGCTTGCCATGTGCTCCAAAAGAGGTGCACAACTATCTGTCATCACAATGGCATATCATCAGAGATTTATCAATGCACTGGTAGAAAGAGCATTGCCATTGATGAACCTTCTATTTTTGAACTATCTGTTTGAGTGGAGTGAAGCATGTCAAGTATCCTTCAAGGACATGAAGTGGGAACTAGCGAAAGCACTAATCCTAAAAGAATCCAGAAGAGGTAAAGTTTTCTATATATTTTTAGTAGCCACAATACATAGTATCAACTGTTATTTAGCCCAAATTTGGGAAGATAAATGGTATCATCCAATTGCCTTTGCTAGCAAGAAGTTGGGGATATCTGAAGTCAAATATACATACATAGAGAAATTGTGCCTTGGAATGGTTTTTGCCACCATGAAGAAATTTAGGCATTATATGCTCTATGAGAAGGTAGTATTCTTTACAAGGGCGGAAGGCCTTAGATTGTTGATGAATAAGTTGTAGCCACCTGACCATTTAGCAAAGTGGTTAGTCACTTTGCAGGAGTTTGATTATGAGATTAGGAGCAAGCCACTAAAAGTTGCAGGGTATTGTGGAATGTCTTATGGATTTTGAGGAGCCAAAGAAAATTATGGCTGAAGGAAGTGACATTGAAGGTTTATTTAAAATCGATATAGCTTCCATTCCTTCTTGGTATGCAACTATAATGCATTATTTATCTACGGGAGGATTTGGGAATGTTTTATCTAAGTCAGAAAGGAGGAATATCAAGCAACAAGCATTACTTTTTTCAATTATAGCAAGTGTTTTGTATCGGAGAGGAGTAGATGCTATCTGTCGCCATTATATAGTACCTAATGAGGTACCATTCATTCTTGAGGAGTGCCATGACTCAGCATGTGGGGGATATTTTGCTGGCTAGCTTATTGCCCAAAAAGCTCTCTGTGCTGGATATTACTGGCCATTGATTTTCCAAGATGCTTTCAATTATGTTAAGTGATGTGATGTTTGTCAAAGACACGATACCAGGGAGAATTGTAAGGGACCTCTAGACCCTATTTTGGTTGCGTTACCCTTTGAAAAGTGGGGTATCAATTTTTTAGGACCAATATACCCTTCATCAACTATGCCCAAGTGGTATATTATTGTAGTGATAGACTACTTTACAAAGTGGTTTGAAGCTTGAGCAACTGTGAAGGATAATGCTAAGAAAATAGCCAGTTTCATCATGGAGAAAATTGTTTGCCATTTTGGTCCACCGAAGGAGATAGTGTGTGATTGAGGGACACACTTTTTGAATAAGGTTATTGTAGCCTTGATGGAAGCTTTGAAGATTAAGCACAACAGGACTACCCTGTATAATCCTTAAGCCAATGGCCAAGTTGAGAGTACAACTAAAAAGTTGGTGGGAATCTTATCCAAGATAGTATTAGAAAGTAAGCGTGATTGGGATAATAAATTATATGTGGGAGTGTAAACTTACAACACGACATTGCGAAGAGCTACAAGAGACACCCCATCCAAGCTAGTGTATGGGGAGAAGTGCATCTTGCCATTGGAAATAGAGCTTTCCATTGTGCGATTTGCTCTCAATCATTAGTTTGGGAGAGGTAGAAGCATTGTAGGAAAGATATACTTCTCTTGCACATCTTGATGAGATTCAGTTGTAGGCTTTATTACATCAAGAAGTAGGGAAGAAGAGAATGAAAGCCCTTCATGACCTTCGAGCTAAGAAGTACAAATTTGTGAAATGTTAGTTGGTGATGTATTATGATGCTCATTATGAGCTATTTCCTGGTAAGCTTGAACCCAAATGGGATGGACCATACAAAATTATACATTTAAGAAAGAATGGCTCTACGTCCGTCTAGCATATTTGCAGGGGGTAGAGTTTAAGAATAAGGTTAATTTTAATAAGATAAAGCCTTACTATGTGTAAGGGCTGACATTAGGCTTGGTACTTGTGCAAGTACTTCTTGATTGAGATTTAACTTGTAGCAGGTACCAAGACGATCAGATGCAACTATCTTGAGCATTCATATCTAGAGCAATGTTACCACCAAGTTTGAGTGATTTGGTGGAGTAAATGTTATTAGGTCATTGAGTGGCAAGACGTATCTTTCAAGTGGGAAATTAAGGTCTACTGCCACCATTGTCAATGAGTTCTGACTAGCATTCCTATTGAGTTCAGCAAGGAAGGAGGGATTGTACGTGTTATACATGCTCTCTCTCAGCTTAATTTTGAGTATCATAAGTACGAGTGAGTTGATTAGTATGGCATGGCCTATCACTGAAGATTGGGTCTATACTTTTTATTTTGAAGAAGCTTCTAAAGGGGTTGCTAAACATGCGAGCATTGGTGTGGTCATTAAAGATCCCTGAAGTTGAGTTGCTATCAAAATGGGAGTCTATCTAGGACCTTCTTATATGGCAAAATACAAGGCCTTGATCATGGGGATGCATGTAGCCCAATGTGGTGGTATTCGTCGATTATTGGTTAAAGGTGATTTGCTAGTTAGTAATCAATCTGTTGAACGGACCTAGAGTGTGCAGGATCCCATCCTACGGATGTACCATTGTGCAACCTTAGATATGTTGCATATTTTTGAGATGATGACTTGTTAGTTAGTTCCTCAATGTGGTGGAATCGCTTCTCGGATTCCTTGGCTAACTACGCTTTCGTTGAAGATTTCTTTCTCAATTGTGATACAGGGGAGCCCTCACAACTACCTCCTAACATTAGCCATGGAATACTTTGGGGTCTTCTTGCTAACATGTCATATTCTAGCTGCTGATGGTTAGTTTGGATTATGAGTCAGGTAGCAAGTGAGCACATTCCTACTCTATTATGGATGCATAGGATTGTGAATCATCATATTCATTGAAGACCCCTTGCTATTTATGTAGGGGGTTAGCTAATAACCTGATGCACTTAGTGTAGGGCCTAAGGAGCCTTATCCTTGGTCGATCTTGTTCTTTAATGTCAAGACCAAGGGTTTGTTTCAATAGCTGAATGGTAGTAAAGTGTTTTATTCAATAATGCCAAGAGGGCCATTTATATAGGGTTCTAATGTTTTATTTCATAAGGCCAAGAGGGCCAGTTTGTTGGTTGTGAAATGTTATATTCCTTTAGGCCAAGAGGGCCATGTGTCTATTTGCTGCATGTGCATTTAATGGTTTTTCGTTTAAGTGATTGCATTAGACAGGTTTGATGAAGTGCCTGGAGGAAGCCTTTTCTGTAGGGGAGCTTCTTGTGGCCATTTCAGGTGGTGTTGTTACCTTTCCAAGTTTTTCCCTTAAGCAGACAATGTTATATGTGTATGTGGGGGTTTCTTTTCTTTTCTTTTCTTTTTGGGGATCGGCAATCAAGGCATGCAATCCTAGGGTTAGATTAGGTATGTTTGAGGAAGGTTTGAGTCATTGTTTACCTCCTATTAAGACATTGTATGCCTTGAAAGGTGATAATCAACTGCTTTTAGGATTGCATGCCTTCCTAGCCTGTTAAAAGCAGGCTAGGAAGGCATGCAATCCTAAAAGCAGTTGATTATCACCTTTGGAGGCTTGGTAGGTTCTTAGGGATGAGATTGATGTCTTATGTTCCTTGGGGTAGCAGCTAGCCAGAATAAAGTATAAGGAAGGTTGAAGCAAATACAAAAGTGAGAGGAAATGAAAAGGATTAAGTGTTGTCTTGCGAGAGCTTGGTAGGTTCCTGGGTGCTGAGTCAGGACAACCTAAGGCCGATGCCTTGTTCTCCTTGTGTCACTCTACACTCAGTTCCCTCCTTTTTACACACCCAAGTATGGAAATTTTGAAAGGCAAATGTGTTAAAGAAAACATATGATGATGGCTATAGGAGTCCTCGCCTAGTAGGAGTTCCTGATCCAGTTGTCCTAAGCTAGGTAGGTAGTTCATACCACCACTAGGATGACCCTTTTGATGATTCTTTTTGCTAGTCTATGTTGGAGTAGCTGGTTAGCGACTCGCTCTAGATTTTTGTCATTCTATGATGGGTCTATCCCTTGAGGACTTTTATACCTTGATTTTGTCATGGTGTAAGGTGAGAGCTATTTTTGTGCTTTGTTGAGTATATTTTGTGAGGCATCTTGATGCTTTTTCTAGTTGTTATTTGTGTAGATCAGTTCATGGGATTCGACGGATTGAGTCACCCTATCCCATGGTCACCAATGAAAGCAGGTTTTAAAGGCTATTTTTAAAGCGGAAAAGAGCTTGGGAGGCCATCAAACACCAATTTTTCATGCAACATGAAACGATTGTGGATCGATGAGCAAGTGTTTTCCTACATGGAGTTCGATACCAGGAATGTAATGCAAGTCGTGGTTCATCGATTTGAGTCAGTTTGACCTCCCATTTAATTCCTACAAGGTTTCATATTATGAAGTAGCTACATGATCTGGGACCCAGAAAATGCATCACGATGGCCAAGTTTATAGATTTCGACATCACGAAGCTAGGCCTCTAGATGGATAAACAAGAAAAAGTGAACTAGTTTTTTGTAAAACAAAGCTTAAAGCTTAATGAAGCTTTTTAGAATGAACAGGCACAAGTAATCAAAACAGGGGGAAGGACGGAGTGGCGGGCGCACCGTTGTTTTCAATGCCCCCAAATTCTCAAACTTTTTATCATTTTTGGAGAGACCACCATCAGAGGAATCATCTTGGAAGCAAGCTCCATCAATTCTTCACCGGCCATCGCTTCAGAAATGATCGAATTCGATGCATTCTACAATAAGATTTCATTTTAGTCTTTCTCTCTCCTCTCTCTTCTTGTGGTTTATTCTCATGGATCAATGTAAAAGAGAGGGGGATGGGCTGAAATGGATGTTTTTCGTGGAACGATGATGTGGAAGTGGAAAGAGATGTAAATTGAGGTTGGATGGATTGTTATTAATCGTGAAAGGGCGGCAGTGGGCCTCCAACGTCGAAAAGCACGTGTCATAATGAGCAGTTTTATGAGAAAAATGTAGATTTTATTGTTTTATGATCAATTGTTGTTTGAAATGGTTAGAAATGCTCGCATTTGATTTCCCATACTTTTTTTTATTATTCATGTTGAAGGAATCATAAAAAATCAATCATATAATAATTTTATGCAAAACACACAAAACCCAAGACTAGGCAGTTTAAGAAAAAATGTGGTTTTTGGGTTTTTGGTGTGCATTTGGCATTCCCATGGAATGAAACATGCTAAGAAAATCATTTTTCATAAGAGTAATCTCTTTTAACAAGGAAATAAGTAATTATCTATAAATAAATAGAAAAAAATAAAGAAAATAGGATAAAATTAGATTTTTTTCATCATAAAAATAAGAACAAATAAGATTTATGTGTGTGGACATATGATAAAGTTGAAGCATGAGATTTAGCCTCAATTTATCCCTATATTTTTATTAGAGTAAGTTTTTATTGCTTTCAATAAAGAAAAACACATACAAGACCACACCTTACATTTATCAACGCATGCAAAATTTTAAACGGTAGGGAATAGGGGGTTGTTGAGTGATGAAGTATATTAAATTCTGATATTTCATGGTGCATATCATATAGAATTTGCAGTTGTTTAAAATTAAAAAGGGACTAGTAGCACGAGGATGCTCGGTGTACTAGCCCTAAGCAACAAAGCACTATCGTAGTAGAAGGAATTCATGAAAAGAATTGTCTTCATACTTTCACATTGCTGATTTTTAATGAATATTTTTTTGAGTAGAACACCAATGCAACATCTTCTTCCATTTTATTGTTGATTCTTGCAAGATGGGGTTAGAAGTCCTTCCATGTAATTTAGATGTGTGGCAAGTGATGTGCTCGACTTGCCACACTGTGATTTCGATTGTATTGACCGAAAGTGGGTGCACACGTTACAAATTTTGAATTTGTAATTTTTGAGATTTTTGCAAGAAGAAAACATAAGGTTTATCTACAAATAGGTTGTAGATTACATGTACTATTGAACAATCAGTGAAAAATGTTGCTTGGAGTATTGCTATGCACGTGTTGTGAAAGATTGCAGAAGACTAGCTTGTTGTGTTGTATCCTTGTTTGTGATAATGGCAGAGAATAGTGGAAATCCCATTATTGAGAAGCTCAACAAGAACAACTACCCTTCATGGAAGTTCCCTGTGACAAACTTCCTTATTGGAAAGGGCCTTTATGAGAAGCTCGACAAGAACAACTACCCTTCATGGAAGTTTCGTGTGACGAACTTCCTCATTGGAAAGGGCCTTTATGAGTTTGTTTCAGGTGAAGAAAAGGAGCCAGAGTTGCAACTGCAGATGAATTAAAAGCATCGAAAGAATGGAATGCGAAAGACAAAAAGATGATGTATTGGCTATCTACACTAATTGATAATACGATGTTGGGACATATCAGAAATGCAAAAACTTCACATGCAGATTGACAATTTTTGAGAACATGTTTTCAGTAAATACAAAGGCACGAAAATTAAACTCAAGCAAGAGTTGAATGCCTTGAAGAAAGGAAAAATGTCTGTCAATGAGTATGTGTTGAAGGTGAGGAGCATTGCAGATGCTTTGGCAATGATTGATGCAATGCTTGATGATGATGATTTGGTTTCATCCACTTTCAGTGGCCTTAACAATGAGAAGGCATAGAAATCATTTGTTACTTCAGTATATGTACGGAATCCATCTCCAGAATTTGATGAGTTGATCTCTCTCATGATTACCGAAGAAATCAATATGCATGGTGATTTGTCTGAAATAAATGGTGAAGAGGTCCAAACATTTTTACTCAGGTTTAGGAAGGGGACGTGGTAGATCCTCTTCAAGAGGTTGTGGTATGGGACGCGTTGGAGATAACCAGCAAAACAGGTTCAATCAACAATTTGGTGAAATGTAGGTTTTAGGAGGCCGAGGAAACTTTAGAGGCAGGGGGAGCTTTAGAGGAACAGGTTGATAGCATAATAGAGGTTCTAGAAATTTTGCTATTTTTTACCATTATGTGGCAAAATAGGTCATATTGCAGCCAATTGTTATGCTAAGAAGGATGATATTGGCAGTGGTAAATTGTAGCAAGGAAACTATGCATCGTCTTCATGACAAAATGAAAACAAAAATGAGCATCTATTTGTTATGCAGCATATGATGAATGCAGTTACAAGAAAGGGGACACATGATGATGTATGGTATGTCGATTCAGGTGCATCTAATCATATGACCAGTCATGTTGAACGGTTTGGAGAGATGCAGGACTTACAAAATCCAGGTTATGTGTAGATGGGTGATGATTCATGCCAGCCAATTTCACACATTGGAAAGGCTCTCTTGTCCTTGTATGATGGCCAGACAAAGAGTCTGACATATATATTACATGTGCTATCAATCACAAAGAATCTAGTGTCTATTGGCCAAATGATAGAGTAGGGATTGCATGTCTGATTCAATGCAAAAGGTTGTTTTGTAGAAGACTTTAATGATAGGTGCAGGTTGGTCGCAAAACTTTTGAGCAGAACACCAATGCAACATCTTGTTCCATTTTAATGTTGATTCTTGCAAGCTGGGGTTAGAAGTCCTTCCATGTAATTTAGATGTTTGGCAATTGATGTGCTCGACTTCATTTCAAGCCTGAAAAATTCAATCAAGAGACCGTACTTTGATTATTTAGACTGTGTACCAAACAAAGTGTCAAGTCTCCTCCATGTATCCTATGAAGTATCACAGTTATCCACATGGTGGATATAGCTGTCGTCTAGCTCCAGTTTGATAATGGCCTGATCCTTATCATCATTCTTTTGCCAAGTGACTGCAAGGTCCACATCATGAGGCTTCTTTTCTTTTCTAGTGGCAATGCCCCAAAGACCCTTCTTCATCAAGATGAGTTTGATGCGGGTTTGCTAGGTGTGAAACCCGTCTCCTTTGAAGCGAGTTGTTGGAGAGTATTTTCCCACGTTGGATTTGTAGGGATAGCAGAAAATCAACTCCAAAATTCTCAAATTTAATCAGTGGAAGAATAGATTACAATGTGTCAAGAGACACAAGTAATGACAGTGTGAAAACACACTATGTAAAGACTATGTCTAAGCTAATGTCGAACTTAAATCTTCTTAGTTTGGGGTCGTTAATCCCTCTTCAACATTTCTAGGTCCTTCCCCTTCTTGATTTGATGCTAGGACAGTAGATCAGAGTGGCAATGGGTTGCTATAGGTGGTAGGAGAGAGAAAATGATGAGATTTTTGAGCTTAGGTGAAAATGGCGATGGAGTCATAGTTAGGGTTTCTAGGGGAAACCTTGTTTTCCCAACATTGCAGGAGCTATAATTGATCATTTTTAAAACAATTTACATGGAAGTGAAGCTGAATTGATGGGCTGTCAATGCCCTATGATGGCAGCTAGCACCGCACTGCGCAAAGAGAGATCAAGGCGTTCAATTAGCACGAGCGTAATTCTGGACAGTGATATGCAAAAATGATGATGTTGGGCTCAACAACAAGTAATGTCAAGGTTTGATGGGCCAAGGTGGAGCTCCTTGAGAAATGATATTCTAGAAGAAATCAATAGGAGATATGCTTTGTATTGAGAGATCCAGGGACTCCAAGCAAGGTATGTCCTGCATGTTATAGTTGCAAGCTATGGCAGTGACTAAGAATTTTGACAATGCTGAGTCTATGGTTGCCTAATGTCAGTGTGACTGAGGTGACAAAAAGAAGCTGTATAAGTAGGGGAACACTTTTCTAGAAGGAATTTCTAGGAGATTTGACCTGTGGAGTGAGATATAAGAGCTTTAAGTTGATATGGTGCAGTTGGCTATGGCTGCCATGGAAGCTCAAGTGAAGGTAGAGTTGAGAGATGAAGTCATGTGATGGAGCCGAGTTGACCATAGTTGAAAAGGGATTGAGAGAGAAGAGAGTAGAGAAGAGTTAAGCCATGCCCGACTGGGCTCTGATACCATGTTAAAACATGGATCTAGAACATGGCAATGCGGAAGCTATGGAGGTTGGAAAACAAAGACCAAACTCATGAAGACATGGACACAGACAAGACTAAATATCACACAAGTGAATTAGGTTCCAAGATTGAGATTTGGACTCATAAACACAATCTTGTGTGTGGATTATGACATAGACACTTTACTGAAAAAAAAGAGTACTTTCATATCATTAAAGAAAAGGAAGCAAGTACAATGCTTTATAGGATAGTCTAGGTAGCACATCCTCGTATTGTGCTTATGGGATTCTTGTCCTAAGCCCTCACTGCTCCTTCCAAAGAGACTCAAGTAGGTGTGATTGAAAATATCTCAACAAATAAACGTAGAGAAAAATAGGCCTTCAACCTATAATCACAACTAGCTAGTAATGTACCAAGAGTACATGAAAATGGCGTGCTAAAAATAAATGTAAATTTGCTCTACTATTGGCTTGAAAAAAGAGGTTCCCCAACACTGTGAAAAGAAGTTGCCTTGGTCAAAAATGACTAGCTAGTTTGAAACTAAGCAAAGAAAGGATATTATCCCCCTATAGATAGGCTACCCAATAAAGAACAATTCCACCCAACTAAGAAGAGTTATTGCCCAATCTTAAAGGCTACCACCTAGCAAAAAAGAGGCCGTCCAACAGTAAAATGTAGATTCAAGGGGGGCTAATTGTGGAAAATGTAGACAATGTATAGCCTATTTCTACAAAAAGTGTGCTAGGGGACTATCTGTGTAAAAATGTAGATGATATAGGGGCCTATCCTAGCAAACCAAAAAACATAGCAGATAGGGGATTTTCCTTTAGAAATGTAGATCTAAATGGGCAGAAAACACATCACCCATCATAGTAAAAGAAGCCCAGGTATAGATTGAAGCAGCCAAACCTGCCAGAAGTTGTTGAGAGGTGATTTTTGACTTCGAGAAGTGCTTAAAAGTATCCAAAAAATCCAAATTTCAGGGGAAAAGTAATCTCGTCGAAGGCGGCAGCTCAGACAATACGATTTTAAGCGACAAGTTAGAGACAGGTGCCAAAAGAGCTTTAAAGACCCACCGAGTGACAATTGGGGAACTTTCATAATTTTCCAGGATGTTGGATAAGACTTCACAAACTGCCAAGCAGTGGGGGATTTTGAGACGGACACGCAAGATTTTTCAGAGTGTGAATCAGACGTCGAACGGCCAAAGACCAGGCAAATGGCCAAACTTGGTGAGATGGGGCCAAAATGAGAAGTGAAAGGGGGTGACCTTTGAGGCCACAAAAAAAAAGAAGATTTTGTGGCAGGGGGGAGGGAAGGGGGGAGGGGCAGGGGCATTTTTTCAACGAGCGTGAAGGAAATGAAGGCGTCTTGAGACAGGGCGCCGATTTTTTGTGATGGAGGGGGCTATGGAGCTTCAACACAACGCCCCAGACCGATTACATGCATGATCTACACTCTTTCTTTGCCTTCCATCGCCACTCTTCACTCCTCCAATGGCTGTCCAGTTGCTAAGATTAGAAAATAGTCTTTCTCTCTCTCCCCTCTATGGGCTGTTCATGCACATTATCTTGAAGGAAGAATCGGGAAGGAGATTGAAGAAAATGATGATAGAGATTAATGGAGATGCTGAAGATTGATGTGCAACATGGAATTGAGAGCAATGGAGGCTCCGTCCACTAGTCACACAATCATTCAATGCGTCTTGGGTTTCGTAGAAACACGATATGACTATTTTTTATGAAGGAAATGAAGGTTTTTTGACATTTTATGATGGAAATGGTGTTCTTATGCGATGAAAATTTGTTTGAGTGCTGGTTGCATCATGTTTGATTGCTATCTATCAGAATATTCCGATTTCATAATGATTTATTGTCAAGATTGTGGGAGAGAAGGAAGGAGTCTCACTTGTAGCTTTTTTGCTTGCACAATGGGGGAATACACACACAGGTGGAGGCTGAAAACAGTTTTCCTCTTCTTAGTTGTGTAAGCAAAAAAGAACTCTAGTACATAGAAATAGAAGAACCCTAAATATGGGTCTCAAAACCAAAGTCAACTAACTAAGGTGGCATACTAACTGAGCCACGAACTAGAGTAGATAAGGATAGCTGTCATCTAGCTATTATTCATGGGCGGTGTACCAACCGCATCTACAGTTAACAAGTTGGTGACATAAATGCACAACGGTCACCTTGGCATATCACGAGTGGAGCTTGATATCTCAACACTCCCCCTCGAGCTCAATCCCAATTCCTGCACACCAAGCAGGTCTTTGAACTTGCGCAGCTTCTCTACGCCCAATGCCTTCGTAAATATGTCAACTACCTGATCCTCTGTGCTAACATAAACTAGATTAATAAGACCTAGTAAAACCCTCTCCTGCACATAGTGATAATGCACCTCAATGTGCTTTGTTCTAGCATGATAGACTGGGTTATTTGCCAAGTGTATCCGGCTCATGTTGTCACAATAAATGACAACTGGCCCATCTGTAGGCTGATGCATATCATAAAGTAGCTTATGCAATCAAGCTACCTCACATGCAGCCATTGCTGCACCCCTGTACTCAGCCTCTGTGCTCGACAAGGCAACTGAAGGCTATTTCTTGCTGCTCCAAGTGACTGCAGCACTCCCAAAAGAGAACACATATCCACTGGTAGATCGTCTATCAGAAATACTACCAACCCAATCAGCATCAGTGTATCCATGCAACTGTATCTGAACCCTAGTCTCATAAAGTAGTCCATACTACAATGTGGACTTCACATACCTGAGTATGCGTCTAGCTGCATCCAAATGTGGTTTTCTTAGAGCCTGCATAAACTGACTTACCAATCCAACAGCATAGCTCAAATCTGGCCTGGTAATAGTCATATAAATCAAACTTCCTACTATGCGTCTGTATATAGTAGGGTCTTCCAGAAGCTCACATGCATCTGCGCTCAGCTTCACATTCTGCTCCAGAGGAACTGAAATAGGCTTACAGCCTGTCATCCCATATTTGGACAGCATGTCCAATCCATACTGCCTCTGCAAGAGCCATATCCCACTTGGTGATCTAATCACCTCAATGCCCAAGAAATAACCTAGCTCTCCCAAATCCTTCATCTCAAACTTCTGCTTCAATAGCATTTTCACATGAAGGATATCTTCACCACTATCACTTATGATAATCAAATCATCAACATAAATAACAAGCAGCATAATACATTTCTCTGTTTTTCTCACATAAAGTGAGAAATCTGCCTTGGAAATATGAAAGCCAATAGTGACAAGATACTGTCCTATCTTGTCAGACCATGCTCTAGGTGCTTGCTTCAAGCCATACAAGGCTTTCTTCAACCTGCAAACAAACTCAGGATGAACAGCATGCACATAACCTGGTGGCTGCTCCATATAGACCTCTTCTTGCAAATCACCATGCAAGAAGGCATTCTTTACATCCATCTGATGCAAAGACCATTCCTTTGATGTAGCCATAGCAATGACTGCTCTTACGGTTGCCATCCTTGCAACCAGACTGAATGTTTCTTCATAATCAATGCCATATGTTTGTGCATACCCCTTGACTACTAATCTTGCCTTGTATCTGTTCACAGAACCATCTGCATTGTGCTTCACCTTATAAACCCACTTACAACCAATTGCATTCTTATCTTTGGGAAAAGGTACCAATTCCCATGTAGCATTTGCTTCCAAGGCATCCATTTCTTCATCCATGGCTTTCTCCCATTTTTCTTTTCCCATGACTTGCTCTAAAGAAGTGGGTTCTGGTTCATGTATCACTTTGACCATATAGGCATAGCGAATGGCTGTAAATCCATCATATTTCAGCCTATCCACAGGATACCTAACTCTGGTAGACCTGCGCAAAGTAGGTTCACTCCCAGGTGCTCTCAAAACATCCCTGGTCTTCCTTGCTCCAGGTGTAATAATAGAAGGAATACCCAACTCATCATCAATGCTCTGTTCTGAGCCACTGGATTCACCATCCACATAAGAGTGACTTGCATTCACATCAAACATGGGCTGATCTACCTTCTCTTTTCCTTTTCGTGAAACCTGCATACCACTATCTGCATTATTTTGAGGAGATTCTCCTGATCTCAATCTGCCTATCCATGGCGAAGAATGTGAATCACTGTTAGAGGACACTCCAGGTCCACTAATATTTTGTGACTCCTGCTGTGAATTCTGTGCAACATTACCATTTTTTGCATCTACATCATCAATCACATTTACTGGTTATACCAGCTACTCATCTCATAAAAAACAACATCTCTGCTCATTGTAAACTTACGAGTAGAAGGGTTATAGCATCTATACCCTTTTTGCTCTATAGAGAGTAACCAATAAAGATGCACTTCTCAGCTTTTGGATCCAACTTGGATCTCAACTCATCTGGCACATGAACATAGGCAATGCAACCAAAAATCTTCAAATGAGAAATATCTGGTTTCCTACCAGTATACCTCTCCTCTGGAGTCATCCCATGTATTGCTGTAGTGGGAGTCCTGTTCATTATGTAGACTGCTGTAGCAATTGCTTCAGCCCAGTAAAAATCTGGCAAGTCTTTTTCATTGAGCATGGCACGAGATACCTCTCCAATATGCCTGTTTTTCCTTTCTGCAATTCCATTTTGTTGTGGGGTATGACTGCATGAATATTGCTGCTTTATGCCATGCTCCTGCAGGAACCTTTCAAACTCATTTGAGAGGTACTCTCCCCCTCCATCTGACCTTAGGAATTTTATTTGCAGGCCTGTTTGTTTTTCAACCATAGCTTTAAGAGTTTTGAAATGCCCAAAAACTTCACTTTTCTTTTTCATAAAATACACCCAAACTTTTCTGCTATAGTCATCAATAAAAGTGAAAAAATAATGAAAGCCTCCAAGAGATGCAGCTTTAGTAGTCCACACATTAGAGTGGATTAATTCCAATGGCTTCTTACTCTCTTGAACATATCTAGGAAATGGTTTCCTTGCCTGTTTTCCAAATTGACAGGCTTCACATACCTTATGCATTTCTGCAACCTTGAATTTAGGCAATCCTGCAACAATATTTTGGGCCTGCATTCATTTAAGTCGCTGTACATTAACATGACCAATGCATTTATGCCAGATATCAATATCTGCAACTACACCGGTCCCATGTGCAAACATTGCTGCACTCAATTCAGGCATGTCTGCATCCAACGTAAACATTCTGCCCTTCTTCTTTCCTTTTGCTATCAAGCGACCTTTATTTTTCATATCCTCAACAAAGCATCCATGAGGATTAAATCTGACCTGCAAGCCCTGCTCAACCATTTGACCAACGGAAACCAGATTCTTGGTGATATTCGGGACATGAAATACATCGGACAGGTATTTCTTTTTCCCATCCTGCATAGACAAAGGAATTTTTCCAATCTGCACAATAGGATGTGCAGTATCATCACTAGTTTTCACAAATCCTGGTTTTTCCATTTTCCTTGCATCCTCCATCCATTCTGCATGACCTGTCATGTGGTTTGATGCACCTGAGTCAACATACCATACATCGTTGCTTTCTTCTGCACTTGTCATAGAATTGTTCATGTGCTGCACCATAAACAAATGCTTATTTCTGTCATCACCCTGTCTACTAGAAGATGCATAATTCCCTTGTTGCCATTTTCCATTCATGATGTCATTCTGCTTTTTATAGCAGTCTTTAGCCATATGATCCATTTTACCACAGTAGTAGCATTCAACATTACTGTTTGCATTTTGGCCTCTTTGCCATCCACCACGACCTCTTTGGCTCCCCTTGCCTCTAGAGTTACCATGTGCTCCTCCATAGGACTGGTTTTCTTGAGTTTGCTGCATATTCTAATTTCTGCCACGGCCTCCAGATCGGCCTCCTCTACCTCTGCCTCTACCTCTTCCAACATTTGAGTAGAAGACAGCTTCTTTTGAAGTTCCTCCTGAAGAAGATGCACCACCATTTCTCTGCTCCTCAGAAATTAGAAGAGCAATCAACTCCTCAAAATCAGGAAATCTTTCACGGACGCAAATGGATGTTCGGAACTGTGCATAATCCTTTCCTAGACCATTCAAGGTCACAGAAACTAAATCATCATCTTCCACTGGCGACCCAATGGAAGCAAGTGCATCTGCAATCTTCTTCACCTTCATGTGGTAGTCATTGATGCTCATATTTTCTCTTTGCACATTGTGCAACTCTTGCTTGAGCTGCATTTTCCTGGCTTGCGTATTTGTGTTGTATATTTTTGACAAAGTATCCCATACCTCCTTTGGCGTACTTGCATCTTGAATATGCACAATCATAGAGTCTGAAATGCTGATAAACAACCAGTACATAACTTTCCTGGCTCTCTCATGCCATGCTTTAAATGCCTGCATTTGTTGTTGATTAGGAACATCAGGAAGAACTGGTTCTTCTTCATTTCCTACAACGAATTCCCAATATCCTTTTCCCATAAGGAAATTCATCATTCTAAACTTCCATGCTTGGAAGTTGTTCTTGTCAAGCTTTTCAGTGACAATCTGTGAAAGAGAATCAGACGCCATTACAGAACATTGCAAAAAATTCTGTCACTGCAAAGAACACAGCTTCAGCCTCATAAGGGCAAATCTGCAAAACTGACAAAGGTGGTATTTGACCACACAGTCACTTCCTAGTGGCGATTTTGTATCAACAGGCAACAGGGATGATTCTGTAACTCCTAATGTCTCTGCGCACAGGCATACGATGCAATTTCTACAGTAACTTTTCACCGACCTGTAGAACAGTGGTCGCACATCATAAAACTGGGCCTTTTCCTGAGTGCATGCAGAAAACTTCCGCCTCCAAAATAGGCCACGAAATGGCTTCAAATCAAAAAAGCAGAGCAACCAGGGGCTAAATCCCTCCCTCGCAGCATATATTGCCCTCTTGCTACATCGCGAAGGGCATCTCAATCTTAGACAATGCACTCTTGCACTTTCCGGCTGTGCTACCTGCAGAGACTTGCTCCCAAAACAGAAAAATGAAAGAAACACTGGTCCTCTTACCAGAACACCGCGAACTTGGTTTGCTTTCTTGAGGTCCTTACTACGAACAAGGCTCTGGTACCATGTCAAGATTGTGGGAGAGAAGGAAGGAGTCTCACTTGTAGCTTTCTTGCTTGCACAATGGGGGAATACACACAGAGGTGGAGGCTGAAAACAGTTTTCCTCTTCTTAGTTGTGTAAGCAAAAAAGAACTCTGGTACATAGAAATAGAAGAACCCTATATATGGGTCTCAAAACCAAACTCAACTAACTAAGGTGGCATACTAACTGAGCCACGAACTAGAGTAGATAAGGATAGCTGTCATCTAGCTATTACTCATGGGCGGTGTACCAACCGCATCTACAGCTAACAAGTCGGTGACATAAATGCACAACGGTCACCCTGGCATATCATGAGTGGAGCTCGATATCTCAACATTTATATTGTGCTATTTAAATCTCGCAAAACCCGAAATGCAGTTTTTAAGGGTAAAATGATGGTTTTCGCATTTCGGCTAGGTGAAATGTGTTCCTATAGGGAAAAATGGAAAATAAAATTGAATTTTAGTATGCTGAAATGATTCCTATAAGGAAAATAAAAAAATAATAGTGATTATTATCAAATAAACGCTCAAAATAAGAAAAAATAAGAAAAAAAAATAAAAATACGCTTCATAAAAATAAGAAAAAATATAATGAGTGTTTGTGAATGTGTGGTAGAAGTAGAGCATGAGGTTTAGCCTCAGTTTGCCCTATCTCTTTGTCAAAGTTTGTGATTTATCACTTTTCATACATCAAAACATGACAAAATGAACCCCTATACCTATGCAACGAAAGCACTACCTAAAAGTAGGGGGTGGGACATTTGAATGATGTGATTTGGGTGTTGTTTATTGCTAATTTTTTTGATGCATATCATTATATAAGGTTCATCGTATTTTAATTAAGAGGATAGTAGCATGAGCGTTGTCTTGGTGTTATCTTTACATCGCCATAATGAGTTAGTAAATGAGCATTAGAAAGCATGGTTGTGCACGACACGTTTCTGATTGAAAATTATGTTTGAGCACATTAAGATCATCCACTTTTTCATGTGTTTATCAACCATGGTATTGGAATATGAAGAACTGGATGCATAGCACCTATTTTCCGTTATGATGACCTACTCTTGAGTGTGTGAGACAACCTAACCTATAGGCTAGTCGATCATTTTTGAAAATTGTTTGGTAAGGACACATGGTATCTCCTAGAATATATTCAGAATGAAAGAGTGGAGCTTGTATCGTGTGTACTTTATGTTGGAGTGACACATCTTGGGGCCAATCCTCGAGGTGTAGGAGAGTCGCAGTGGAGCCGTGGCAATCAGCCGAGAGGTGCTTCCCTATGCTTGTGCTATGAGGTATTATGCCTATATGTTATGGGATCTCCCTCTAAGGAGAAGGGATGGTAAACATTGGACTATGACCTAATACAAATGTAGAATTGACATTAGCATTTAGTGTAGAGTGAGTCTTAGATGCTCATGGACCGGGAGGCCATATGGTGGGGTTGTCTGTTGTGTGCACGAGGTCTAGCTAGTGCCATAGCCAATGCTGGCCCATTTTAGGTCCCATCAGTGGTGAGTTTTCTTGGAGCCGCCGATAAGTAGTGGCTCCAAATCTAGGGTTTCTAGGGACCAAATAGTCAGAGCATACAATGAGAAGATCTACAAAAGTTGTTGAAGATGAGGTTCAGGAGCTTGACTTGAATATTGAAGGAGAGCCTAAACCTATCAAGGTTAGTATTTTTGTTGAGGACAATTTCAAGCAGGATCTAATTCATTTGTGCAGAGATTTTCGAGATATCTTTGCTTGGGATTACACAGATATGAAAGGATTTGACCCAGCTGTGTGTCAGCACAGAATAAATTTGAAGAAAGATGCTAAGCCCATTGTTCAGAAGAGGTATGGAATGAATCCTAATTATGCCAAACAGGTCAAGGAAGAAATTGACAAGCTCTTGAGAGTTGGGTTCATCAAACCAGTCAATGAGGTTACTTGGTTATCTCCTATTGTTGTGGTGCCAAAGAAGAATGGGAAGATCAGAGTTTGTGTTGATTATAGAAAGTTAAATGCAGCTACTATTACTGATCCTTTTCCGCTTCCTTTTACTGATTCTCTCTTAGACGATGTGGCAGGTCATGAGATATATAGTTTTCTGGATGGGTTTTTAGGATACAATCAAATCAAGATGCATCCGGAAGACATGAATAAGACAGCTTTCATCACAGAGTGGGGAGCTTATGTTAGCACAGTTATGAACTTTGGGTTGAAAAATGGACCACCTGAGTTTCAGGGAGCTACTCATAAGACATTTGAGCCTTATCTAACAACTTTTATGAGGGTCTTTATTGATGATTTTTGTGTCTTTAATAGCAGGAGAGAGCATCTCAAACACCTTAGGTTATTCTTTCAGAGATGCAGAATGTTTGGTATGTCATTAAATCCTTTCAAGTCAGTCTTTGTAGCTAAAAGGGGTGTGTTGTTGGGTCATATCTTGTCAGCAGAAGGCATGAGTATTGATCCCAGAAAGATTGTAGCTGTTCAGAAAGCTAAAGCTCCAAGTAATGTGCAGGAAGTCATGAGGTTTGTGGGCCAAGTTAAGTGGCACAGTAGGTATTTAAGGTACTTATCACATATTTGTTCTCCTCTTACAACTCTCACTAGGAAAGGGATGCAGTTTGTTTGGAGGGAGGATCAGGAGAGAGCCTTCAGTATTCTTAAGAAAATGTTGGTGGTGGCTCCAATCTTGCAACCTCCAGCATGGGATATACCTTTCCATATTTTTTTTGATGCATCTGATTTAGCTGTGGGAGCTGTTCTAATGCAGGATAAAGTATCTGGTCGGTACAGACCAATTTATTATGCAAGCAAGAGATTAAGTACTGCTGAAATGAACTATTTGGTAACTAAAATAGAAGTAGTTGGAATGGTTTTTTCAGTGCAAAAATTCAGACATTATTTGTTGGGCAACCTAGTCATCTTTCATGTTGACCATCAAGCACTCTTGTTTTTGGTAAATAAGCCTCAATTGATAGGTAGATTAGCAAGATGGATGTTGTTGTTACAAGAGTTTGATTTCAAAATTGTTCATACTCCTGGGAAAGAGCATGCTATAGCTGATTATTTAAGTCGATTGGAAAATGATGATTTTGAAGTTGGATTTTCTAATCAGTTACCTGATGCTGAACTTTTTGAGGTTCAGGTTCTTGATCCTGATTCATATTATGATTAGATGCTACATTTTCTGAAGTCAAGCATTATGCCTGCACACCTTTCAGCAGATCACAAGAGGAGGTTGGCACTAAAGAGCAGAATGTTTCAGGTTATTATGAATACATTGTATAGGAGGGGAGTTGATAATATCTTAAGAAGGTGTGTTCCTGAGTTTGAGCAACCAGCAGTGTTACATGAAGCTCATGTCGGACTATCAGGAGGTCATTTCTCTGGAGCGATTACAAGCAGGAAAATACTACAAGCAGGGTTATGGTGGCCTACTGTGTTGAAAGATGCTCATCAGTATGCCAAAGAATGTTTGCAGTGTCTCAAGGAAGGTCAACCACTTGACAAGGATAGGATGCAAGATCATCTTGTGTTGCCACTTGAGCCATTTCAAAAGTGGGGGATTGACTTTTTTGGTCCCATTAAACCAGGTGCAAAAAGGACATGTAACAGATACATTTTAGTTTGTACTAATTATGCTACTAAGTGGGTTGAAGCTCAGGCATTAAAGGATAATAAGGCAGTAAGTGTGGCAAAGTTTTTGTACTCTAATGTTATGACCAAATTGGACTGTCCTATTGAGTTGATTAGTGATTGGGGGAAGCATTTCCTGAATCAAGTGATCAGAGAACTGACTATCAGGCATATGATTCTCCACAAAAAGTCTACTCCTTATCATCCTCAGGCTAATGGTCAAGCTGAAAGTTCCAACAAGATTTTGCTTCGTATTTTGAAGAAAATTGTTGAAGATAATCGGGAAGATTGGGATATTAAACTTGATTAAGCATTGTGGGCTTTCAGGACAGCATATAAAGTTGCAACCAGACTTACACCTTTCAGGCTGGTTTATGGCCTGGAAGCAGTTTTTCCTATGGAATTTTTACTTCCAAGTTTGAGAGTTGTTGTTTTGAGCAAGATGGATCCTGAAGAATCAGTGCAACATTGATTAGAGAAACTTTTGAAACTGGAAGAGGACTGGATATTAGCAGCTTATATTACTGGAGTTACACAACAGAGGAGACATGCATGGGTGAATAGACATGTCAAGAAGAAAAATTTTCAGGAGGGAGATTGGGTTGTAGTGTATAACTCTCACCTTGGCAAGTTTCCTGGTAAGTTAAAGCTCAGGTATGCAGGTCCCTTTGTCATTTTCAGAGACATGGGTCAGTGTACTTTTTTGTTGCAAGACTTGCAAGGGAAGGTTTTACAACCTGCAGTGAATGGATTTAGGCTTAAGAGATTGGTACAACCTTATTATTCCAATGTTCATGTTATCATTCAAAATGGGATAAAAGAATCAGTTATTGGTAGTTACATGTGTGAATGGTTTAAATCTCATGATGTTGAAGTGACACAGCACAAAACAGGGTGGACTGAGAGAGGACTTGGACTGTGGCATGCAAATGGAAAAGGGCATGTTTTCTTTTGAGGATTTCTCCCCTTCTCCACTCCCGACTCATTTTCGGCCTGCAACTCTCACCGCCATGATGCATACCCGTCACTCTTCAGCCTGGAAGCTATCTCTGACCAAGCGCGGCCACCAGGAGGATGATGATGATGAGCTTTATGTGCCCAGCGATGATGAAAAATTGGTACATCAGGGAGACGAAGAGCTAATGCCATTGAATGCTTCAGCTCTTTCCAGCCCTAGTGCTGTTGGTACTCCCTTCATGGACTCCAACTTGTATTTGAATGTTGAGGCTAAGGTTCACCAATTATGGTTAAAAATAATTGGGTTGTATGATTATGCCCGTTTGCCTTGGGATCGTTGGGCATCGAATGTGCATGCTTCAATCCAGATGGATATTTTGTGGCACTCAAATTGTAAAATTGCAGGTCATCTTGAGTTAACTCCTTCCATTGTCAGTGAAGTGTTTTCTCTTCCTATGAATGATAATCCGATTGCATATCGGTGTACTGAAGATCACATGCAGTATGTTTTTGGTGAACCAGCTAGACCTCGGAATGTTTATGTCTTGAAGCACATTGATGGTGTCAAGAAATTGTAGTTGCAGTGGTTTATGGAGTGTTTTATGATGTTTATCAAGACCGATAGTATTGCTTGTGATACTTATGGCATTCTTTATTATGCAGAGCATTTAGGGATGCCGAATTGTCAGGCCTTATGTTTGATAGGCTCAAGGCTGAAATCAAGAGCATTTGGGGATGCCGAATGGCTGAAATCAAGATCTCCAAAACTAAGAAGATTTTTCAGAAATCTCGGGTGGGTTGTTTTCTTGCAAGTTTGTATGGGCATGCACGGGTCTTGTATCCCGAGCTTACAGCTAAGTACTTGCTGAAAATGGATGTTGCTTCTTTGGCTGAAGATGTATTGGAAGTTGATCATAAAGTTGATGTTTCTCAGAAGATTAAAAATGTCAGTGATGCTCATGATATGTTTGATGGTGATGCTGCAAAACAGGCTATTTATAGTGACTTGAAGCAGGTTGGATATGATGAGGCATATGCTAAGCAGATTGCTTCTGAATTTGTTAAGGGGGATCATAAGGATGCAAGTGTTAAAGATGTACTTCATGTTGGTAAACAAAATGATGGGAATGATGCTTTTAAAGTAGATGGCAGTCTTTATGCAAAGGAAAAGCAAAAAATTGGGAAGATATGGTTGAGGAATCGGTCTACATCAGTGGAGAAGAAGCAAGATGCTAATTTTGATGCTCGGAATCCTCTTTGTGATGACTTTGGTATCCAGTAGGTGGCTGAAGGTTCAGTCGACATACCTTTGATTTCAACTGATTCTGGGATGCATGATGATCACTTTGGTAGTCTTTCTGATGCTGTTGGAGTTATGCAGAAATTCATGGTATATTTCCAAGATTTTGATAAGCGCAATGCTTGAACTGCTGTTAGAATTACTGACATGCAGGTTCAGTTAGCTGCTAGGCAGAAGGCAATTGAGGACTTGACTCAGCAGGTGCAGCACAAGCAATCCGAGTATGATGCATTGGAATTGGATCTTAATGGTAAAATTATGCATCTACAACAACTATTGGATAAAAATAAAATGTCTACTACACTTTTTGAAAAATGGACTAGTGAACTTAAGGATCAATGCTTGGAGGAAATGCAGTCTTTTATGGGGAAACATGTTCAACTCCAGGTTGATAATCAAATGTTGTTGGAAAGATATCAGCCATTGAAAGAAGTTGAGAAGCAGATCTTGAGTAATGTTGAGGTTGAAGTGGATTCTTCAGTGATATTGAAATCTGATTTTGAGGATATTCAAAATGCATTGGTGAATGATGTTAAACTTGCATGGCAAATGGTTGCCGATAGGTTTGAAGGCATGATTTCTCGGCCTTATCATATGCTTCAGAATGCCTTTGTGTCTGCAAATTATGAGGATGTTATGCATGAGAGAGACGCTTTGAAATTGAAAGTGCAGGAATTGGAGGCAAAATTCATGGATGTCACTGCAAAATTGGAGAAGGCTATGGATGCAAAAAGAGCAAGTGAAGAGCATGTAGCTACTTTGTTGCAGCATAGAGATTTTCGGTCTGATGATCATGATTCTCTGATTCAGGAGGTGGTTCATACACTTCATTAGGATTTTTCTGCTATAGATCATGAGCCAGTTCAACATCATGATGTTGGTTTTGTGTCATGTCAGAAGTTTTCATGCACGAATATCATTCCCTATACTCCTAGATCTTACTAGTTGTTACTTTGGATGCAGTTTTGTTTTGTTCATGATACATTTTGATCATCTCACTGACTCTTAGAATCAATTATGCAACTGCATAAGAGGATTATGAGTATCCTAGTGGGGCTCTACTCATGATAGCTCAGTGCGGCTTGTCAAGGGGTGCAAGGCCTCTAGCAAGGCATAATTGCGTTCTTTGAGTAAGTTCTTCATCATATCTAGTCTTCATATGTTCAGTTAGCTATCTACATGCTTGTGGGTTCGAGTCATGACTGGCCCAGTCATCCACCGGGTTGTGCCAGGTGTTAGGGTCCAAATTCTACCATTTATTTAGTACTATTTCATACATTATATTAGTATGCATGTATTCTTTTGGATCAGCATATGTAAAGCAATTTTTATACTTCATATGATGTGTCGCTTGAAAGTCAGGGTGCAGGTCAAAAAACGTGAGGCAGTTGTATTCGAGTAGTTAGTATCTGATCATGAATGGAATATGACTGTGGGCAGCGCTCAGGAATGACTACTGATGTTTGATCCTATCATTTTCTTATCGTGTCTTGAATGTTAATGTTATTCTCTTTCATGTTATTCAATCAATGATGATTATGGTGAACGAAAATAGTGTTGTGTTCAACGATCAGTAATTTTATGTTGCTAAGCATGATGTTTGCTCTGCATTTGAATGTATTTCCTGAATATTATGTGGAGATGAAGGCTAGAAATCTATTCAAGGAGTTTCTTTTCAGTACTATTGTGTATTCAAGCAGAATGATGTTTCGTGACTGTTGTGGTGTGTTAGAAGGCCAAAACAAGTAGGAAGTCCACTTCTGGCTATGTGTTCACCTATGCTAGAGGGGCTATCTCTTGGATGTCCAGAGCACAGAAGTGTACGGCCCTTATTACTACAAAGACTGAGTATATTGTAGCCATAGAGTCTTGCAAGGAGGCTATTTGGTTAGGCCGTTTGATTGCCGACCTTGGTATGACATATGCTATGCCTACACTGCATTCGGATTCCATGAGTGCCATTCAGCTGGCCAAGAATCCAGTCTTCCATGCGAAGACAAAACATATTGAGGTGAGGTATCACTTCATTTGCAAGGTTGTTGAGGACAAGTCTGTTGACCTTGTCAAGATTTTGATTGATCAAAATCATGCAGACTTGCTCACAAAGAGCCTCACTACCAAGCGCTTTGCCTTCCTCAGGAGATTGATGGGCATTGGATTAGATGACGTTTTTTTCCTCATCTTGTTGTACATGTGTACATGTACTGTCTTTTATTTTTTCTCCCTCATTGGGGTAGATTTACCTTTAAGTGGGATATTGTTGGGGGTAAAGGCGCCTCCATCTAGCCTCTCGTGTATTACTACACTAACAGTACCCACCACTGCACACTGCAGGTGGCGGGCACCCATCACAGTCACTTATTCTTTATTCTTTTAGTGACAATTTTAATAAAGAAGGCCCGACCACACATTGTGGTTGTTGGAGTTCCCACTTTTGAGTCTCTCTCTCTCTTGGCTCTTTCTCTCCATCTGCCGCCATAACTCTCATCACCAAGCTTCTTCCTCCTGGGTTCCACTTCCCTTTCAAGCCTTTCCTCATTGCAATATTTGTCTTGGTTCATCAATTTGCTGGAGATTATTCCCTTGTGCACAATGGTTAACTGGAACTGGCAGTTTGCTCCCTTCTTGGAGAGAATTGATCTTACTCCAATAGGTAGCAGCTAAGTGGCCAGACTTTCCGCAAATATTGCATTTGACATTTGAACAATTCTTAGGGAAATGTTGGCCACCACACCACTTACAGCTGAATCTTGAAGGGACACCCTCTTCACAGCATCGAATCCCTATCAAATTCTGCTGCTTCTTAAGGAAATTAACGTCCACAGCTATTTGTCTATATTTCTCAGAAATCAGATCGGTGTAGTGCTTCATTATATCCTTGACTTCACCAAGGACATTTGAGGCACTCGACTCATAGCTGTGATTGTCTGTCTATTGTCCCATCGACCTAATCACTTGATTAGGAATCGACCACTGACTTACTGGGACAACATTAGGATTTTTTTTTGGGTCCTCCAACATTTAGTGGGCCCATCTGACTAGCCATAGGCATAGTCAGACTAGGAGGAGCTGGTAACATAGGAAAATTTAGCATGATACTCCCTATTCCATTCACATTTAACATGGGGTCCCCTTGACTCCTGTTGGTTAGTGACAAATTATTACCATTCCAATTTATCCTTGCTGCATAAGCCGCTTGCAAGCATGACTCTACTCCTTCTGCTTGGGTAATAGCAGTGTCAATGTCGACCAAAGTGACACTACTCAGCTACACCTGGATGTTGAAATCTAATCCATGTAGGAAATATTATAATTGTGCAGTTGGTGGAATGGGGATATAAGTATTAAGTTTGCAAAGAACTTGTTTTAGTTTCTTGGCATAGGCCTGGACATTCTCATTTGGCTCTTGGCATATTACATTCAAGACACGTAACCAATACTGTCCACCCCTCTCAGGGGCAAACTCTCTATGGATGACCGTGAAGAATTGGTCAATGCTAGTTATAGTTCCGACCTCTAGACCGTGATACCATACTGCTGCCCTTCCTTTTGATGTCATATTGAAGAACATCATTAAGTGTCCTTCGTCTTGGATTCGATAGTTGAACATGAGTATTTGAAACTACTTAATATGGAGTTCTCCACCTTCTTCTGCTAACCCATGGAAGATGGGCAAAGGTGCTCCTTATGTCAGTAAATTTGGTATCTCTGCTAGAATTGCAATGGGTTGTGCCATGGCTACAACCGAACTAACAACAGGAGTTTGTGTAGGTAAAAGTACACCCCCACTTGAAGTAGGTTGATTGACTGGAAGAGGGGAAGTATTAAGACTTCCTCTTGCCCTCAAAGGGTTGCTTATGACACTTAGGTTATTAGAACAACTGCCACTTATGCATAGTGGGCTATTCATTTGAGGAGAATAGTGCCTTAGAATCTCCAACCACCGTCTAGCCTTTTCAGCACATTCCTCTTTTTGTATTTCGGCCTTAATTCATCCTGCACAACAGCTTTCTGCCCCTCTTCATCCAATACACCTAAACTGTCCATACCAGCTTGCTGTTTTTCAGGTCCTTCTTGTTGCAAAACTTTAGGATAAACAATGCCTTGATCTTGAATTAATTTATCCTGCTCATCCCCTGACCTGTCGTGAAATTCAGGATGCTCCGGACCTTCAGGAAGACCTTCTACTTGATGTCTAGACTGATTTTGATGTGCAGTTTCAATAGGCTGATGCTCCAAAATAACATTTCCAGCCACATGAGGCTGCTCCTGATACCCTTGTATAATGCCATCAGCATCTATCTCAAAAACTGGAACCACATAAGGATTTGCCTCCTCATCATCTTCTACTTCATCTGCAAGGTTAATAGTCTGAGCCACCATAGGTCTAGCTGAACTTTTCAAGATAACCTTATTAATTGTAGATAACCTGATTTCCTTAAGTCCTCTTGGAATACAAACATAATCATTTTCCCAATCCTGCTTGAGTTTAGCCAATCTAAACCACGGTCTCCCCAAAAGCATTGCATAAGAGTCTCCAATTTTTGACATTCTCAGCACAACAAATCTCACCCTGAACTTTAGATGCCACTAAAATTTGTTGATTCATTAAGATACCCAAAGGCTGTAACCTCCTTTGATCTGCCATCCGGACCTGAAATGGGGCTAGTAAAAGCTCCTCCTGCTTAGTTGCCAAATATGTATGTTCAAGAAGTATATTAACTCCTGAACCTCCATCCAATAGGACATCATCATGTTTTCTTCCTGCATATTCAACTTGAATAGTAGGTACTTGGTAATCCACAAAATCCTGCTGAGTTGTTATGACTGCCTTACAATCAGCAATTGCTTGTTCTTGATCCATTGTACCTTGAAGAACTTCCTACTGCTTCAGCCTGATCTTCAGGAGTAACTTCTCTTTAAACCCTGGTATTAAATCCAAAACTTGCTCCAAAGTCAACTGCAAGGAACACTTAGCCAAAGCTTGAAACAACTCTTCAGAACCTCCTTGCTCTAATTTTTTAGCATTTCTACTATCAGGAAACTGTTCCTGATGATCAAGAACCTGATCCTGCTGTTCAAGAAGTTGGTCCTGTAGTTCAGGAAGTTGGTCCTGGAGTTCAGGAAGTTGTATGCTTGAAGTCACTACATCCCCAACTTGATCAAATTCAACTTCTTTAGCAAGTTTTTGCAACTTTCTAACTTGTTTGGTTGCCTTTTTTCTTGTCTTTTCTTGGTCTTGCCAATCAAGCTTCTTGCAAGCTTGGCTTCTAGTGACCGCTAAAACCATTGGTTCATCCTGACATTCCTCTACTTCAATACAATTAGAACAATCACAATTAACATGCATACTTACAACATTAGTGTTACCTAAGACCTCTTTTGCCTCTTCTTGAACCTTTTCCTGGTAAATTTCCTAACAGCGAGCAGTTCTTGTACCTTCAAGAGTTTTCCTATTCTCATCTTGATCAGGTAACTCTATAAGGACTGCTGCAACTGGGGCAGGTGGATGCTATTGATGAGATACTCGTGCAGGTCTTTCGTCATTGCGGGACCTTGCTACCGGCATTCCTCTCTTAGTCTTATGCCTTGCCCAAAGCTCACAGTTTGGTCCAAAAAAGTATCCTTGACTTCCACAATAATGGCATGCTCCCGTTTGTATAGTTTGCTATTGTGCCTGAAAATTTCCCTAAGGCTGTCTAGCTTGCATTCTTCTAGGTCCTATGAAGGGTCTCTGTGGTATAGTGTCAGGAATAATCTGATTCACTGTAGCTGGTTGAATAGGTCTCGGTCTTGCTTGCATCACTAGCATCTGCTGTGCCATCTTAACATTAGGATTATACCAGCAAGCCCTAGTTTCATGGCCCTTTCTCTGACATATCTCATAATGCTTTTCCTTCTTCTTATTTTCAGAAATACCCAAATCCTTTAGCTTCTGTTTTAACATTTTATCTAGCTTGCTGTCCACCGACTTCTTCCTATCTTTTTCCTTTGCTTTCTTCTTTTTGGTCTTGGCTGATCCTGATTCCTTCTTCTTCTTCTTCTTCTTCCTTCTGCTAATATTATCTTCATCAGAATCTGAACTGTAATCGCTGCCCTCATCTTCACTCTCTGTATCAGAATCTGATCCTGAATCTGCCTCAGAATCAGAATCTGAAGAATCCTCATCTTTACTATTCTTAGACCTAGAGGTACCAAGTCTTTTTTCCACTCTCATAGCTGCCCTAATCATTGTATCCAATGTATCATTTTGGCCCATCTCAACATTGGCAATGGGGTTCCGAATCTTACCTCTCAAACCCTTCATAAAGTAGGTAATCTGCATTTCAATTGAAGGTGTATCATCAACATGCAACCTGTTTAGCAGATTCCTAAACTTCTGAGCATAATCCTCCACCAACATAGCCTTTTGCTTGAATTTCTTAATCTTCCTAAGAATGTCTCCCGGAGTTTTATCTTTACGAAACCTGCCCAAAAATGCTATTTTAAAGGCATCATATGAATTAAAGGCTGCCATACCAAAACTGGCAAACCAGTCCATAGCTTTTCGTTGAAAGGTGGCAGCAAACTGTTGCATTTTAACCTGATCCCCGTACATTTGATTGAACCCACTGACTATCCACTTGGTCTCAAATTGTGCCACATGGCAATCAAGGTCCTCTTTCTTCTTGCCTGAAAATTTGGATACACGAACCTTTGGATTAACCAACTGATTTGGATTCATTTTCGGTCTCTTCTTAGGCTTCCTTGGAGGTGGTAATGGGTTAAAATTCAAAACCTTCTCAGGTGGAATTCTAGCACTTCTTAACAAAAATATTCTTCCAAGCACTGCATGCTGTAACCTCTCAAATGCCTGTCTAGGAGGAGTATCCTGCTGGTCAAGAGGTAATATGCCCTCATCATCTGACAAAGTTGGAGATTCTGATGAAGTGGCAGGAGAATGATAAACTGTTGAGGTACTTGCAGAGGCACCCCCTTCCAAAGAAGTTTGCCCAACATCAATAAATTTCTCCTCATCCAGCCTGAACAAACACTCTATTCCACCCCTATTATCCAGCCATGCAACCTGTTGCTACTGTCTTGCCAAAGCCTCCCTGATTTTTTGGGACTTGCTTCTAGTAAGAATAGGATGGGATAGATAAGGGTAATTGTCTGACATAAATACTGCCCATAAAAGGCACCTTACCCAATCCCAATGCCATCAGCATTCCTGTCACCTGAATCTCCTAGAATCTGATTCCAGATCTGCACCTAAATCAAGAAATCATGTTCCTAAACCTGGCAGGGATTGCCAAAGTGTTTTGGCCTTCTAACACACCACAACAGTCACGAAACATCATTCTGCCTGAATACACAACAGTACTGAAAAGAAACTCCTTGAATAGATTTTTAGCCTTCATCTCCACATAATATTCAGGAAATACATTCAAATGCAGAGCAAACATCATGCTCAACAACATAAAATTACTGATCGTTGAACACAACATTGTTTCGTTCACCATAATAATCATCATTGATTGAATAACATGAAAGAGAATAACATTAACATTCAAGACACGATAAGAAAATGATAGGATCAAACATCAGCAGTCATTCCTGAGCGCTGCCCACAGTCATATTCCATTCATGCTCAGATACTAACTACTCGAATACAACTGCCTCATGTTTTTTGACCTGCACCCTGACTTTTAGGTGACACATCATATGAAGTATAAAGACTGCTTTACATATGCTGGCCCAAAAGACTACGTGCATACTAATACTAATATATGAAATAGTACTAAATAAACGGTAGAATCCAAGCCCTAACACTACTATTTGCATGTCCTAATTAGAGTCAGTGTACCCCATGACTCTTGTATACTAGCTGCCATAACAAAGACACATACCTGTTGTGCCCTTCAGGTACCTCATGATACCCTTCACAGCATCCCAATGTTTCTTGCCAGGTGTAGCCATATAATGTGCCACAATCCCAACTGCAAAAGCTATATCTGGACGGGTGGCTATCATGGCATACATAAGACTACCCACGGCTGATGCATAGGGAATATTGGCCATCTCGGCCCTTTGCTCATCTGTCTGCGGACAATCGGCCTGTGAAACCTTCACATGAGAAGGTAATAGACAACCAATAGGCTTAACATCTTGCATGTGGAAGTGTTCAAGGACTTTATGAATATACTCCCTCTGTGACAGATAGAGTAGTCCCTGAGATCTATCGCACGTAATGTGCATACCAAGTATATGAGAGGCATGTCCCAGATCTTTCATCTCAAATCTCTTCTTGAGTTGAGCCTTAAGAGCATCTCGCTCCTCATGAGCTATCACTGCTAAAAGCATGTCATCCACATAGAGTACCAAAATCAGTCGAGAACCGTCATGGGCTTTCTTCGTGTACAAACACGAATCCATAGCATTGCGGCTGTAGCTCTGTGGTTGCATGAATGCATTAAACTTATGATACCATTCTCTAGGTGCTTTCTTCAAGCCATATAGACTTTTCTTTAGCTTGCACACTAGGTGTTCCCTGCGAGGGTCTGCAAAGCCCTTAAGCTGCTCCATGTAAATCTCATAATTCAAGACCCCATGTAAAAAATTTGTCTTGACATTCATCTGCTACAAGTCCAAGTCAAGTTGTGTAACCAAGGCCAAGACTAAGCGTAGGGTGGTCATCTAGACCACAAGAGAAAAGACTTCATCAAAGTCAACACCATGCTCCTGCTTAACACCTTTAGCAACCAATTGAGCCTTGTATGCCGACTTGGGGTGTCTAGGGGTACTTTTCAGCTTGTACACCCACTTGCATGGCAAAGCCTTCTTACCCTGAGGTAAGGAAACCAAATACCAAGTCTGATTCTTATGCAATGAGTCAAGATCAGACTGCATAGCCCTCTCCCAAGAGTGATAATCACCCCTGTGCATAGCCTCATCATAAGTGAGAGGCTCTATTGCATCTATAACTAGTACATAATCCATAGCGGGCACAAAATGATCAGGAGGTCGTCTATCTCTAGTAGAGAACCTCAACCACGCTTTGCTACCTGAGCAACATCCTGTCTAACATCAACATGTCTAACATCTGGGCCATAAGCATCAGGCGATGCTGCACAATGTCTAGGTGGCCGTGGAGCGGGCTGAATGGGAGCAAGTGGCTCTTCCTGAAAGATAACTCTGCGTACCTCAACCACTTTCTCAGGCTGCATATGCATTTTTTTCCTCATGAGAGATGACATCATGGTTGCAGATCACTTTCCGCGCATGCGGATCTCATAGACGATAACCTATCTCTCCTGCATCTCCATAGCCAATGAAAATGCATTTGATACTTTTAGGATCCATCTTATTGTGTTTGTCCTTGGGTACATGGCAGAATGCCTCACATCCAAAGACATGAAAATGATCATAAGAGGGGGGCTTTCCTGCCCATACCTCCTCTACAACCTGAAAGTCAATGCCACTGCTAGGTGACCTATTAATGAGATGCACTGCAGTAGTAACTGACTCAGCCCAAAAGTGCTGCAGTAAGCCAGCCTGGCTAATAAGCATGCTACGGACACTTTCCTGAATGGTCCTATTCATGCGTTCAGCCATACCATTCTGGGGTGGGGTATAAGGGGCAGTCAATTGACGCTTAATACCCCGCTCATCACAAAGCTACTCAAAGGCACGTGATACATACTCACCCCCATTATCTGACCTTAGACATTTGAGCCTTTTCCCAAACTGGTTCAATGCAAGCCAACACTAAAATGTGTCTAAGACATCAGATTTTCTCTTTATGGGATAAGCCCAAACCTTAAGTGAATAATCATCTATGAAAGTAACAAAGTACTTTGCCCCACTAAGTGACTGACAGGGCATGGGCCCACATACATCTGAGTGTAGAAGAGCCAAGGGCTCACCCATGCGTTTCTTAACAAACTTTTTATGTGTGTTTCTAGTTTGCCTGCCATACAAACATTGATCACAATAATCAAAATGCGAAGAGTCAAAAGGTAGAAGATACTGTAAAGCACATAGCATTTTCATTCCTTTAAGAGACATATGCCCCAAATGAGCACGCCAAAGGGATACATGGGGAATAGAACCCATAGACAAAACATGATCCAATGTAGCTCCAGAGACAAGTAAGGGATAGAGGTTGCCAGACTTGGGACCTCTTGCAAGTACAAGCCTAGCACCCATGAGTAATCTTCCATGTAGAGTCTCCAAAAGACACAAAATACCCTGCATCATCAAGCTATCCAGCTGACATAAGGCTGCGAGTCAACGCAGGTACATGGCGTACATCATGCAAAACAAAAGAATTGCCAGCAGGAAACTATAGCCTAACATCTCCAATGCCCACAATGTCAAGAGACCTGTCATCACCAAGGTGCACAAAACTAGACATGGTACGATAGGTATGAAACCAATCTCGACACAGGGTGTCACATGAAAGGACGCACCCAAATCCAAGAGCCATCACTGTGCATACATAGAATGTATCTCAGAAGTCTGTAAGGCATCGCATGAAGAAGTTGCAAGTATGTAATCATCATATGAATTAGTGGTCTGCATGACATTGACCTCTTCTATCTTCACACTAGACTTTGCAGGTACAATACTACTCTCAGAAAGACTTTTCTTGTACTTTTTCTTTTCCCTTTTCCTTGCGCTTATCATCGTGCATTTTATGGCACTGTGACCTAATATGTCTTGCTTTCCCACAATAATGACATGTAAGATCAAACTTTCGTCCATGGGACTTACTGCGATCACGTGACTTGGACCTAGACTTCTGAGAGTCCCTGCCCTTATGATCATTATCATGCCTACCATGTCTGCCATCTCTAACAGTCAATGCATGTGAAGAGTGGGAAGCATCATTGTTTCTCCTGTTGATTTCCTCAATCAATAAAGCACTCTCAACATATTTGATTTTCAGCCCATCAAGCTTGTTCTTGCATATGGTAGTACGGAAGGCATCCCATGATTCAGGCAAGGTGCCAAGTAAAAAAAACGGGTGTAAGTTGTCTTTGAACTCAATATCACGTGACAATAGACTCTTCATGATAGTATGAAATTGCCTGAAATGAGATGAAAGGGAGGTCCCCTACTTCATGGGAAGGTCCATTAACTGCTTCAGTCAATACATCTGTGACGCAAGACTCTGCTGCGCATAGAGCTTCTGAATCTTCTCCCATAAATCCCATGCACGCTGATTCTCATCTTCAACAACATTATGATGGACCTCTTCTGAGAGTGACAAAATAATGGTAGACTTGCATAGCCCATCAACTTCCATCCAAACATCACCATCCATATCCTCAGGTTTAACATCCTTGAAACGTAGGGGTTTAATCTGCAACTTTTGCACCAAAACCTGCCATATTTGGGACTTCCAATACCCATGGTTGGTACCATCCAACTTGGCAATGTTAAAGAGAGCTATATCTTTCAGATGACCAACCATACTGTCCCAAATCAAATCAAAAAAGCAAAATCGCATGTTGTTGTAATTAGCAGAAAATACACTAAAACCACTACTAAAACTGGCTGAAAGGGTGGATTTCACCAAGAGAAGCATATGTCCACCAAATATGACCAAGATAACATCAAATAGTAAGCATTACCCTCGTAGAAATGCTCAAAATTTGCATATTTCAGCTTGTTGTAATAAATGATAGCAGTTTGTAAAACTGTCCCAAAATGAAGCAATCACTGATACATATGTCACTGCAACTGCTAGGTAGCAAGATACATCCAATAGCGAGTTTCCAGGGGCAAGAAGGTACCAAGAACTATCAAACCAATCACCTATCAGGCAAGAGACATCTCATAGGTCAAGAATTCATGCATGTAATAGGTCTCGGGGTAAGAGAAGAGACCAAGCACAACCACAACTAATAGAGCAAGAAGCTCAATACATAACCATCCAAGATGTATACAAAACTGACAAACCTATGACAAAGATAGGTGCCTATCCCAATAGGTGCATCAAATCAGCCCACTATAGACAAAGTGCAAATATAAAGTTCTCAAGAGAGCAAATGCATGTAACTGTCCCACAAGCTCAAGTTCATCTATAAATAAGGCTTTGTGTACATCCGAATAAACCAAGAGGCTCCCACTGGAAGTAAAGTTAGATGCAGAGAGAGCAAGCAATGCTCTAATACATCAAATACATAGCATCAGACGTGCCAAATCCCAGTAGGGTATATCTGGAGCATAAATCCCAAGCTATCTCAGACTCGTAAAGCATAAGCCTGAAAGCATTCAAAGAGGATGTAACAGACAACCAAATGTAATGCCCAGTAGATCCAAAATGCTCAAATATATCTAAAGACAAAGCTCCAAGTAACTGTCAAGCATGGGCAAACCAAGTGGCATCCATATCTGACCAAAGCATAAATGCAAGAAGCCTAAATGTCAAGCAGTGACAATAGGCATAGACTGGTCCAAAGCATGCCAATTGAAGCCAAATGCCAATGAAGAACGACCAAGTCGAAGCTTAATCCAAGCTCAAAAGCATTCCACAACCAAGAAGAAGCATTTGACAACCTCCAAATACATCAATATGATCATTCAAATCTCCAGGAAGCACCTCGTATCCATGAACCAATGTATACACCAAGTAAATGACCTTCAACCCACTATATTAGAATAAGAAATTTATTATTAAATGAAGCTCAAGAGGTGCTCAAATCTGCTCCAAATCAGTCCCAAAGCATAGACATAGCATCCCATAACATCCGGGCATCACCGGGCATTAATATGCATCAAACGAGCAATGCTAAGAAGCATCAAATAGTACATGTCAAGTGTTGCCCTACAAGCTATAACACGAGGTCAAAAGACTAAAGAGGGTAACAAAGGAAATGAAAAACCTGTCGAGGGAAACCCTAAGCAAGATGCTAGGGGAAAGCAAGTCCCAGATATGCAGATGTTATTAAGCTGGACCTTGGTACGGCAAACAATTCACAGCCAATCAAATTAGGTTCCATGCTCAGTTCAGAAGAAAGAGAGGACTATGTGTCCTTAATTCAAGAGTTCTGTGACATCTTTGCTTGGAGCTATGATGAACTTAAAGGCATTCCTCCTAGTCTTCTGGTTGTGCATACCATTCCTCTAAAGGAAGGAAGTCGGTTCATACATCAAAAAGTAAGGTGCATGCATTTTGAACTAAGGGACAGACTGCTTGAGGAGCTACAAAATTTGTGAAAAGCGGGTTTGATCTTCCTTATTCAGTATACTGAATGGTGTTCACTAGTTGTGATTAGAAAGAAGAAGAATAATCAAATCCAACTTTGCATAGACTTTAGAGAGCTGAATAAGCAGATTGTTAAAGACTACTACCCGTTACCATTTATTGACCAAATTTTGGATCAATTAGCAGGTAGGGAAATATATTTGATCATGGATTGCTTTGCAAGGTATAACCAAATGGCGATTGCTGAGCAAGACAAGCTGAAAATGATATTTATTACTGTCTTCGATACCTTTGCATACCATATGATGGCATTTGGTTTATGTAATGCACCTAGTTCATGGGTACCTATCTATGGGAGAGACTAGAGCTACTCTATCCAAATCTGAGAAGAGGAAGATTAAACAATAGGCTTTAAAATTTTCCTTGATCGCAAGAACACTATATCGGCAAGGGGTTGATGATATCTATCGCCGATTTGTGATGCCTGATGAGGTTCCATTTATCCTAGAGGAGTGCCATGACTCTGCTTGTGGGGGGGCACTTTGCTGGGCAGTTGTTGATGGTACAAAAGGCTTTAAGAGCTAGATATTGATGGCCATCCATCTTCCAAGATTCATTTGAGTATGTTAAGAGATGTGATACATGTCAAAGACATGGCAGTAGAGAGAATAGGGCACCCACTTACTCTGATTATGGCTATCCTTCCATTTGAGAAGTGGGGCATAGACTTTGTGGGTCCTATTGTTGAGATATTGAGCTCCACTCGTGATATGCCAGGGTGAACGTTGTGCATTTATGTCACTGACTTATAAGTTGCAGATGAGGTTGGTACACCGTCCATGAATAATAGCTAGATGAAAGCTATCCTTATCTACTCTAGTTTATGGCTTAGTTACTATGCCACCTTAGTTAGTTGAGTTTGGTTTGAGACTCATATATAGGGTTCTTCTATTTTTCTGTACGAGTGTTCTTTTTGGCTTACACACAACTAAGAAGAGAAAAACTGTTTTCAACCTCCACCCGTGTGTGTATTCCCCCCATTGTGCAAGTAAGAAAGCTACAAGTGAGACTCCTTCCTTCTTTCCCACAATCTTGACATGGTATCAGAGCTTGGTTCGTGGTAAGGAGCACAAGAAAGCAAACCAAGTTCGCGGTGTTCTGGTAAGAGGACCAGTGTTGCTTTCATTTTTCGGTTTTGGGAGCAAGTCTCTGCAGGTAGCATAGCCGGAAAGGGCACGAGTGCATTGTCTCAGATTGAGATGCCCTTCGCGGTGTAGCAAGAGGGCATTATATGCTGCGGGAGTGGGCTTTAGCCCTTGGTTGCCCTATTTTTTTGATTCGAGGCCATTTCGGGGCCTGTTTTGGAGGCGGAAGTTTTCTGCATGCACTTAGGAAAAGGCCCTTTTTTTTGCTGTGCGACCACAGTTCTACAGGTCGGTGAAAAGTTACCGTAGAAATTGTATCGTATGCCTATGCGCAGAGACATTGGGAGTTATAGAATCATCCTTGTTGCCTGTTGATGCAAAATCATCACTAGGAAGTGACTGTGTGGTCAAAATCCACTTTCGTCAGTTTTGCAGATTTGCCCTTGTGAGGTTGAAGCTGTGTTTTTTGTAGTGACAGAATTCTTTGTAGTGTTCTGTAATGGTGTCTGATTCTCTTTCACAGATTGTCACTGAAAAGCTTGACAAGAACAACTTCCAAGCATGGAAGTTTAGAATGACGAATTTCCTTATGGGAAAAGGATATTGGGAATTAGTTGCAGGAAATAAAGAAGAACCAGTTCTTCCAATGTTCCCAATCAACAGCAAATGCAAGCATTTAAAGGATGGCATAAGAGAGCTAGAAAAGTTATGTACTGGCTGTCTATCAGTATTTCAGACTCTATTATTGTGCATATTCAGGATGCAAGTACGCCAAAGGAGGCATGGGATACTCTGTCAAAAATTTATAGCACAAATACGCAAGCCAGGAAAATGCAGATCAAGTAAGAGTTGCACAATGTGCAAAGAGAAAGTATGAGCATCAATGACTACCACATGAAGGCGAAGAAGATTGCAGATGCACTTGCTTCCATTGGGTCGCTAATGGAAGATGATGATTTAGTTTCTGTGACCTTGAATGGTCTAGAAAAGGATTATGCACAGTTTCGAACATCCATTTCCGTCCGTGAAGGATTTCCTGATTTTGAGGAGTTGATTGCTCTTCTAATTTCTGAGGAGTACAGAAATGGTGGTGCATCTTCTTCAGGAGGAACTTCAAAAGAAGTTGTCTTCTACTCAAATGCTGGAAGAGGTAGAGGCAGAGGTAGAGGAGGCTGATCTGGAGGCCGTGGTAGAAATTAGAATATGTAGCAAACTCAAGAAAACTAGTCCTATGGAGGAGGATGTGGTAACTCTAGAGGCAGGGGGAGCCAAAGAGGTCGTGGTGGATGGCAAAGAGGCCAAAATGCAAACAACAATGTTGAATGCTACTACTGTGGTAAAATGGGTCATATGGCTAAAGACTGCTATAAAAAGCAGAATGACATCATGAATGGAAAATTGTAACAAGGGAATTATGCATCTTCTAGTAGACAGGGTAATGACAGAAATGAGCATTTGTTTATGGTGCAGCACATGACCAATTTTGTGACAAGTGCAGAAGAAAGCAACGATGTGTGGTATGTTGACTTAGGTGTATCAAACCACATGACAGGTCATGCAGAATGGATGCAGGATGCAAGGAAAATGGAAAAACCAGGATTTGTGGAGACTGGTGATGATACTGCACATCCTATTGTGCAGATTGAAAAAATTCCTTTGTCTATGCAAGATAGGAAAAAGAAATACCTGTTGGATGTATTTCATATCCCAAATATCACCAAGAACCTGGATCCTGTTGGTCAAATGGTTGAGCAGGGCTTGCAAGTCAGATTTAATCCTCATGGATGCTTTGTTGAGGATATGAAAAATAAAGGTCGCTTGATAGCAAAAGGAAAGAAGAAGGAAAGAATGTTTACGTTGGATGCAGACATGCTTGAATTGAGTGCAGCAATGTTTGCACATGGGACCGGTGTAGTTGCAGATATTAATATCTGGCATAAACGCATTGGTCATGTTAATGTACAATGACTTAAATCAATGCAAGCCCAAAATATTGTTGCAGGATTGCCTAAATTCAAGGTTGCAGAAATGCATAAGGTATGTGAAGCCTGTCAATTTGGAAAATAGGCAAGGAAACCATTTCCTAGATATGTTCAAGAGAGTAAGAAGCCATTGGAATTAATCCACTCTGATGTGTGGACTACTAAAGCTGCATCTATTGGAGGCTGTCATTATTTTGTCACTTTTATTGATGACTATAGCAAAAAAGTTTGGGTGTATTTTATGAAAAAGAAAAGTGAATTTTTTGGGCATTTCAAAACTTTTAAAGCTATGGTTGAAAAAGAAACATGCTTGCAAATAAAATGCCTAAGGTCAAATGGAGGGAGAGAGTACCTCTCAAATGAGTTTGCAAGGTTCTTGCAGGAGCATGGCATAAAGCAGCAATATTCATGTAGTCATACCCCACAACAAAATGGAATTGCACAAAGAAAAAACATGCATATTGGAGAGGTATCTTGTGTCATGCTCAATGAAAAAGACTTGCCAGATTTTTACTGGGCTGAGGCAGTTGCTACAATAGTCTACATAATGAACAGGACTCCCACTGCAGCAATACATGGCATGACTCCAGAGGAGAGGTATACTGGTAGGAAACCAGATATTTTTCATTTGAAAATTTTTGGTTGCATTGCCTATGTTCATGTGCCAGATGAGTTGAGATCCAAGTTGGATCCAAAAGCTGAGAAGTGCATCTTTATTGGTTACTCTCTGCCACAGCAGAAAGGGTATAGATGCTATAACCCTTCTACTCGTAAGTTTATAGTGAGCAGAGATGTTGTTTTTGATGAGATGAGTAGTTGGTATAAACCAATAAATGTGATTGATAATGTAGATGCACAAAATGGTAATGCTGCATAGAATTCACAGCAGCAGTCACAAGATATTAGTGGACCTGGAGTGTCCTCTAGCAGTGGTTCACATTCTTCACCATGGACACGCAAATTGAGATCATGAGAATCTCCTCAAAGCAATGTAGATAGTGGTATGTAGGTATCACGGAAAGGAAAAGAGAAGGTAGATCAGCCCATGTTTGATGTGAATGCAAGTCACTCTTATGTGGATGGTGAATCCAGTGGCTCAGAACAGAGCATTGATGATGAGTTGGGTATTTCTTCTGTTGTTACACCTGGAGTAAGGAAGACCAGGGATGTTTTGAGAGCACCTGGAAGTGAGCCTACTTTGCGCAGGTCTACAAAAGCTAGGTATCCTATGGATAGGCTAAAATACGATGGATTTACAACCATTCACTATGCTTATATAGTCAAAGTGATACAAGAACCAGAACCCACTTCTTTTGAGCAAGCCATGGAAAAAAAGAAAAGGGAGAAAGCCACGGATGAAGAAATGGATGCCTTGGAAGCAAATGCTACATGGGAATTGGTACCTTTGCCTAAAGATAAGAATGCAATTGGTTGTAAGTGGGTTTATAAGGTGAAGCACAATGCAGATGGTTCTGTGAACAAATACAAGGCAAGATTAGTAGTCAAGGGGTATGCACAAACATATGGCATTGATTATGAAGAAACATTCAGTCTGGTTGCAAGGATGGCAACCGTAAGAGCAGTCATTGCTATGGCTGCATCAAAGGGATGGTCTTTACATCAGATGGATGTAAAGAATGCCTTCTTGCATGATCATTTGCAAGAAGAGGTACATATGGAGTGGCCACTAGGTTATGTGCATGATGTTCATCCTGAGTTTGTTTGCAAGTTGAAGAAAGCCTTTGGCTTGAAGCAAGCACCTAGAGCATGGTCTGACAAGATAGAACAGTATCTTGTCACTATTGGCTTTCAGATTTCCAAGGTCGATTTCTCACTTTATGTGAGAAAAACAGAGAAAGGTATTATGCTGCTTGTCATTTATGTTGATGATTTGATTATCACAGGTGATAGTGATGAAGATATCATTCATGTGAAAATGCTATTGAAGCAGAAGTTTGAGATGAAGGATTTGGGAGAGCTGCGTTATTTCTTGGGCATTGAGGTAATTAGATCACCAAGTGGGATACGGCTCTTGCAGAGGCAGTATGGATTGGACATACTGTCCAAATATGGGATGACAGGCTATAAGCCTATTTCAGTTTCTTTGGATCAGAATGTGAAGCTGAGTGCAGATGCAGGTGAGCTTCTCGAAGACCCTACTATGTACAGACACATAGGAGGAAGTTTAATTTATATGACTATTACCAGGCCAGATTTGAGCATCGCTGTTGGATTGGTAAATCAGTTTATGCAGGCTCCAAGGAAACCGCATTTGGATGCGGCTAGACGCATACTCAGGTATGTGAAGTCCACATTGTAGTATGGACTATTTTATGAGACTAGGGTTCAGATACAGCTGCATGGATACACTGATGATGATTGGGCTGGTAGTATTTCTGATAGACGATCTACCAGTGGATATGTGTTCTCTTTTGGGAGTGCTGCAGTCAATTGGAGCAGCAAGAAATAGCCTACAATTGCCTTGTCGAGCACAGAGGCTGAGTACAGGGGTGCAGCAATGGCTGCATGTGAGGTAGCTTGGTTGCATAAGCTACTTTATGATATGGATCAGCCTACAGATGGGCCAGTTGTCATTTATTGTGACAACATGAGCAGTATACACTTGGCAAATAACCCAGTCTATCATGCTAGAATAAAGCACATTGAGGTGCATTATCACTATGTGCATGAGAGGGTTTTACTAGGTCTTATTGATCTAGTTTATGTCACCACAGAGGATCAGGTAGTTGACATATTCACGAAGGCATTGGCCGCAGAGAAGCTGCACAAGTTCAGAGACCTGCTTGGTGTGCAAGAATTGGGATTGAGATCGAGGGGGAGTGTTGAGATATCGAGCTCCACTCGTGATATGCCAGGGTGACTGTTGTGTATTTATGTCACCGACTTGTTAACTACAGATGAGGTTGGTACACAGCCCATGAATAATAGCTAGATGACAGCTATCCTTATCTACTCTAGTTCGTGGCTCAGTTAGTATGCCACCTTAGTTAGTTGAGTTTGGCTTGAGACTCATATATAGGGTTCTTCTATTTCTCTGTACGAGTGTTCTTTTTGTCTTACACACAACTAAGAAGAGGAAAACTGTTTTCAGCCTCCACCTGTGTGTGTATTTCCCCATTATGTAAGTGAGAAAGCTACAAGTGAGACTCCTTCCTTCTCTCCCACAATCTTGACACCTATTACCCCATTGTCTACTACTCAAAAGAGATATATTATAGTAGCAACTGATTACTTCACAAAGTGGTCAAAAGCACGGGCGACGGGGCAGGACAATACAAAAGAGACTACAAGTTTCCTACTTGAGCAGCTCATTTGCCGTTTCGGTCTGCCAAAGGAAATCATATCGGATCGTGGAAATTACTTTTTAAATAAGGTAATTAAAATTCTGACTGAAGCTTGGAAAATCAAGCATAACAAGATGACCCCTATAATCTGGAAGTAAATGGATAAGTTGAAAGTACCAATAAGTAGCTTGTGGGTATCTTATCCAAGATAGTCTCCAAAAGAAACAAGATTGGGATACAAAATTATATGTGGCAGTATGGGTGTATAACACGACATTTAAAGGAGCCACTAGCCATACCCCATTCAAATTAGTTTATGGGGAGGAGTGTGTCTTGCCCTTAAAAATTAAGTTACCAACTCTAAGATTCGCATCAATCATTCTTTGGGTGAGGAGGATGCCCTTTTCGAGCGGTTTATGACTCTGGCCCACTTGGATGACCTCAAATTGTAGAGTCTGTTGCACCAAGAGGTAGCTAAACATCAGATGAAGTGGGTACATGATTTAAAAGTGAAGAAATATACATTTAAGAAGGGGCAATTTAGTTCTATATTACAATGCACATAGGGAGCTATTTCCTGGGAAGTTAGAACCTAGATGGGATGGCCCTTACAAGGTAGTTAGGATAGGTAAAAATAAGTCTACGGATTTACTAGCTGATCTACGAGTGGAATTTAAAAATAAGGTTAATCTTAATAAGATTAAACCTTATTATTTATGAGTATGCTAACGTGATAAATACATTGCACGTCCATGCTGGGGTTGATCTAAAACCTGCAGGAGAGCTTAAATTGGTTGATGGGGCAGTTAATCCCTTATTTGGAGCACCCATATCTAGAGCAAAGATATCATTAGGGGAAGCTTATCTAGTGGACCAAGGGGTACAAAGTGATTGAGTAAGAAGACGATACCTTCGTATGGGAAATCAAAGTTTTCTGCCATCACTGTTTACAAATTTTGACAAGCATCCCTATTGAGTTTTATGAAGAAGGTGGGATGGAGTAGTCAATTCATCCTCTAAATATGTTAAACTTTGACTATCATAATTACCAATAGGGGAGTTCTTGATGGTTGGCTGTGTAAACCCATGGTGGATGTACACATTATACTTTGATGGAGCATCCAAGGGCCCTAATAAAAAGTGGAGTGTTGGAGCAGTTATCTGAGATTCTCGATGTAGTCATAATGAAATTAGTTGTTTATCTCAGGGTAGGATTCACTAACAACATGGCAGAGTATAAAGCCTTGATTATGGGACTAAACATTGCCAAGAAAGGTGGTATTCGGTGTTGTTAGTAAAAGGGGATTCCCAGTTGATCTTAAATCAACTAAATGGGACATACATAGTCCGAAATCCTATCCTTCACATGTATCATCAAATTCCTATAACCCTACTTGATGAATTTGAGAGCATATCTCTTCAGCTGATTCCAAGTTCTTGGAATTAGTTTTTGCAGATTCCCTACAAAATTTTTCTTATGAAGAGAACCTCTTCTTCAACTATGGTCCTAGTTCAGATTTTGTTATTGATAATGAGACAGGACTTGGTTATTTGTGGGGAATTTTATTAGACCACGCATTACATGGCAGGCGATGGTTGGTATGGGTAATGCAAAGTGTGGCTGAGACACATCTACAACTATTATCTTGGACCCATAGCTTGATCAAACAACACGTTATATGTGTACCCCTCTTGCTATATATGCAAGAGGGATGGGTCACAACTTGATGCATTTAATATAGGGCTGAGAGCCCTATTTTTTCTCTTGGAATGGAGTGTATTTTCGTATATTTGCCTTATTCCAAGGAGGGATGCATAGGTGTTGTTGTTTTATTTGATCTCATTAGGCCAAGAGGGCCAGTTGTTTTAAGGTTTAATGTTTGATTTTATTAGGCCAAGAGGGCTAGTTAGTTTGCAGTGAAATGATCTATTTCATTAGGCCAAGAGGGCCAGTCATTTTGTAGTAAATGTGCTATTTCTTTAGGCCAAGAGGGCCATATGTCTGTTTGGTACAGGTACGTTTAATGGTTTTCTATTTTAGTGATTGCATCATACACGTTGACGAAGTCGCTGGAGGGAGCCTTTGCTATGGAGAGGAGCTTCTTGTGGCCATTCCAGGTGGTTTTGTCCCTTTCTTGAGTCTTTTCCCTTAAGCAAACAATGATGTATGTGTATGTAAGGGTTTCTCTCTTTTTGTTTGTTGGAGATCAGTAATCAAGGCATGAAGTCCCAGTTATAGGTTAGGTATGTCTGTGGAGGGTCTAAGTAGTCATTGCCTCTTGCAAAGGCATTGCCAGGCACTGAAAGACTTGTTTTAGACGGGAGTTCTAGTGACCTTGTTCTGCTGACCTGCTAGGTGGCCGTGCTAGGAGTTCTTGTTAGTTGTGAGGTAGTTAGAAAATCCTGCTAGACAAAATGATGATACAAAGGAAAAAGCCCTAAATATCTGGAAGAAAATATATGAATGTATAGAGGTGTGTAAAAAGGGGTTCTAACCCCTCTAAAAATAGAAAAGGAAAGAAAGAAAAATCCTTGAGTAATTGTTCATTGCCTTGCGATGGCTTGGTAGGTTCCTAGGGACAAGACAAGACACGAGGCCGATGCCTTGTCTTCCTGGGGGTAGCATCTAGCTAGAAAGAAAAGAAAATAAGGAAGGTTGGAGCGAAAATAAAAGTGAGTGTCATAAAAGGATTAAGTGTCGCCTTGCAAGGGCTTAGTAGGTTATTGGGTACCAAGATAGGACCTAAGGCCGATGCCCTGTTCTCCTTAGGTCACTACGCTTGGCTCCCTCCTTTTTCCATGCTCGAGTATGGAAAATAAAAGCCCAAAAGGACAAAATGTGCTCAAAGACAATATTTCTTGATCAGGCTATAGGAGTCCTCACCTTGGAGAAACTCCTCATTGAGTTGTCCTTAATTAGGTAGGTAGTTCAAACCACCACTTAGGATGACCTCTTTGATAGTTCTTATTAGTTTGGTTGTGTTGGAACAGTTGGTTAGTGACTAGCTTTATATTCTTTGTCAAATTATGCTCGACCTACTCCTCGTGGATTTCATGCCTTGGTTTTGACAAGGGGTAGGGTGAGAGCTGTGATGCATTTTGATGAGTTTTTTTTGTATCAGCTTGATGCCCTATCCCGTGGTCGCCAATGAGCAGTGATTTTTGACTTCAAAAAGTGCTTAAAATTAGCCAAAAAATCCAAATTTTAGGGGAAAATTTAATCTCATCGAAGGCGACAACTGCAGTCAGTACGATTTTAAGCGGCGAGTCAGAGACGGGTGACAAAAGTTCTTTAAAGACCCACCAAGCAACAGTTGGGGAAATTTCATAATTTCTCAGGATGTTGGATGAGACTTCAGGAACTGCTAGGCAATGGGGGATTTCAAGATGGACGCACTGGATTTTTTGGAGTGCGAATCAGACATTGGACGGCGAAATGGCCAAACTTGGTGAGAAGGGGCCCGAAATGAGGAGTGAAAGGGGGGGTGACCTTTCCCCCCAAAAAAAATCAATTTTGTGGCCGGGGGGGGGGGGGGGGGGGGGGGTTTCAACAGGTGTGAAGGAAATGAAGGCATCTTGAGACATGGCACCGATTTTTTGTGATGGAGGGGGCTATGGAGCTTCAACACAACCCCCCAAACCAATTACATGCATGATCTACACTCTTTCTTCGCCTTCCATTGCCACTCTCCGCTCCTCCAATGGCTACCCGGTTGCTGAGATCAGAAACTAGTATTTCTCTCTCCTCCCTCTCTCCCCCCTCTATGGGTTGTTCATGCGCATTTGTCTTGAAGGAAGAATTGGAAAGGAGATTGAAGAAAATGATGATGGAGATGAATGGAGGTGCTAAAGATTGATGTGCAGCATGGAATTGAGAGCAATGGAGGTTCCATCCATTGGCCACGCAATCATTCAATGCATCTCGAGTTTCGTAGAAACACGATATGACTATTTTTTATGAAGGAAATGAAGGTTTTTTGATATTTTATGATGGAAGTGGTGTTCTTATGCAATGGAAATTTGTTTGAGTGCTAGTTGCATCATGTTTAATTGTTTTCTATCAGAAATTTCTGATTTCATAATGATTTACACGCGTTATTTAAATCCCACAAAACCCAAAATGTGGTTTTTAAGGGTAAAATGATGATTTTGTTGTTTCAGGTGGGTGAAATGTATTCTTATGGGGGAAAATGGAAAATAAAATTGAATTTTTGTATGCTAAAATGATTCATATATCAAAACATGACAAAATGAACCCCTACACTTATGTAACATATATCAAAACATGACAAAATGAACCCCTACACTTATGCAACATATATCAAAACATGACAAAATGAACCCCTACACTTATGCAACGGAAGCACTACCTAAAAGTAGGGAGTGGGGCATTTGAATGATGTGATCTGGGTGTTGTTTATTGTTGATTTTTCTGATGCATGTCATGATATAGGGTTCTTCGTATTTTAATTAAGAGGATAGTAGCATGAGCATTGTCTTGGTGTTATCCTTACATCGCTGCAACGAGTTAGTAAATGAGCATTGGAAAGCCTAGTTGTGCATGACACGTTTTTTATTGGAAATTATGTTTGAGCACATAAGGATCATCCACTTTTGCATGTGCATATCAACCATGATATTGATATATGAAGAACTGAATGCATAGTACCTATTTTTCGTTATGATGGCCTACACTTGAGTGTGTGAGACAACCTAATCTGTAGGCTAGTCGATCATTTCGGAGAATTGTTTAGTAAGGACACATGATATCTCTTGGAATACGTTCAAAATGAAAGAGTGGAGCTTGTATCATGTGTACTTTATGTTGAAGCAATGCATCTTGGGGCCAATCCCTGAGGTGTAGGAGTGTCACAGTGGAGCCACGGCAATCAGCCGAGAGGTGCTTCCCTATGTTTGTGCTACGAGGTATTATGCCTATGTTATAGGATCTTCCTCTGAGGAGAAGGGATGATAAACGTTGGACTATGACCTAATACAAACACAGAATTGACATTAGCATTTAGTGTAGAGTGAGTCTTAGATGCTCTTGGACTGCGAGGCTGTGTGGTGGGGTTGTCTGTTGTGTGCATGTGCCATAGCTAGTGCCGGTCCATTTTATGTCCCATCAGTTTTCAAAGGCAAAACATGAAAATTTTCCCAAGTAAATACAGTAGTAAAGGGTTAGAAACAACACACCCTACCTTATTTGAGTCCAAACACAAGATTTGTAGCATGTGTAGAAAGTGGCCAACATGTTTTGCCATAGATAGCACACTCCTCTTCAAGATCTTTGGCTTCCATGCATGGCTCTAATACCATGTGAGAGTGCATGATGGAAAGAGGAAAATGAACATGGAGAGAAGAAGGAGACAAAGAGAACATAGGAGAGAGACTGCAATGGCTAAATGTATAAGGCTACAATAGTGAAACCCAACATGTAGCTCTATGCATTAGTGTGGATACCAAATGGTAGTAGGAGGATGAGAGAATGAGGAGGGCTAGCCAATCACAAAGGATCAATGATGGATAATAAATAGTGAAAGTAGAAGTGTAGGTTGCCTATATATAGGCAAAAAGGAGAAAAATCTCTAAATGTAATCAAATCCCTTAAAAATAGCCAAAAATACACAAAAAGAAATGCACTAATGTGCCCTCCATCTAAAGTATCTAAAACCTATAAAATGATAAACAAATAAAATATTAGAGCTCCTAATGTTGTCGTTTGACTGAGGCTCACAAGCAAGAGATGACCACACAAGACACACATGATTGCTAACAAATCCAACCTTTTGCCATAGCCATTGCAATGACAACTATTATAGTTACTATCTTTGCCAAGGGAGCAAATGTCTCCTCATAATCAATTATATAAATTTGTGCAGAATCTTTGGTAAGTTATACCTACTCACACTTTCATGAACATTATGCTTTACTTTGTAAATCCACTTGTAGCCTATAATTTCCTTCCTCTCAAGCAATGGTATAAAATCCCAAGTTTGATTTACATCCAATGTAGCCATTTATTCATCCATGGATTTTTCCAAATGTGAATGATCAATAGCTTTCTCAAAACCAGTGGGTCCAGTTGATTTTGTAACATTTTCCATACATATATAATGGTGAGCACCATGACCATCATATGTCAACCTATGTATGGGATACCTTACTCTCATTGACTTGTGCACTTGTGGAGCACTCTATGGTCCCTTTACATCAACCCTACTTTTTCTTATGCTAGATGTATGAATAACTAGAATACCAATCTCCTCATCCATAATCTGATCTAAGCCTTTAAAATCACCATCTACATATGAATAGCTTGCAAAAACATTTTCCATAACAAGTGTCTCACCCACTTTTTTGTTTCCCTTTTGTTAAACATATTTTTCATTTATAGGAGTGCTATTCACATGCACCATGCCACTCTATGGTCTCTCAATAGATCAACTAGAAAGAACTCTTTTGGCCCACTCAAAATATGTGACTATGAACCCAAATTTTCTATAACCACCTTTTCTTTCACATAATTTGCAACAATATGTTTTTTAGCAGTATATAAACCGTTCATTTTATCAGCCCATATCTTGCATGTAGCTAGATTATAATACTTGTAACTCTCTTGCTAAAGGGAATAGCAAAAAAATATACATGTTTTAGCTCTTGGATCCAATTTCTTTCTAAGCTCATCAGGAATATGTACATATGCAATGCATCCAAATACTTTAAGATGTGATAAATCTAGTTTCTTATTGCTAGTAAACTTCTCCTCTAGTGTCACATCATGCATAGCAATCATGGGAGTCCTTTTCATAATATGCACAGATGTAGAGACAACTTCATCCCAATAATAATGAGGTATATCTTTTCAACCCACCAACAAGGCTAGTATAATTTTTGCAATGTATATGTTCTTTCTTTCAATAATAGCATTATGTTTTGCAGAATGCACTTGCATATAAACTATCTCTAAATTGCATGATGTTTCTCAAAATTACTAAATTCATTGCAAAGGTACTCTCTCCCTCCATATGACCTCAAGCACTTAATCTTCATACATGTTTGTTCCTCAGTTAGATATTTGAAATCCTAAAAGTTAGAGAACACTTCTCCTTAAAAAAATACACCCATACCTTCCTTGTATGATCATCAAGAAAGGTTATGTAATACTCACATCCAACCATTAATACAATATTTGTAGGACTTTACACATCTACATTATATCACATCAAGTAAATTCCTACTTACATGTTTATCATGAGAAAATGCATGCCTTGTCTATTTTTAAAATTGACATATTTATATACCTTTCATATATTAGCCACTTTGAACTTAGGCATGCCTATCACAATTTCTTGTGACTGTATATTCTTTAAATGTTGTATGTTAATATTAGCCACAACTCCTATATCTTGTGCAAACATAGCAGCCTTTAGGTCGAGTGCATTACAAATAAGGTAAACATTCTTTCCACATACCTACCTTCTATAACCAATTTACATCAATTCTTAAAATCTTCTATAAAGTAGCCATTCTAGTTGAACTTTACTTGCAATCCTTCCTCAATCATTTTTAGAGCCCCAAGAGAGACACCAAGAGCAGTACATTAATAAAACACTTAACTTTTCTATCCTATTAGAGCCCAAGAGAGACACCAAGGAAAAGGGGTTTCTACTGCAAGAAAATCTATCTTGTAACATCAACAAGATTTTGTTTCATTCTTTAGAGAACTACAACAAGGAAAAGAACACCACTAGCAAGAAATCTTCACGCAGCATCATAGAAACAATTCTCCCATGGTTTTATCTTCAACAAAATTGATCATTCTCTTCATATTCTTCATATTTTTCATTGATAAACAAAGAGAAAGCAAGAGGAACACCACTTTGAATGGAAATAAGGTCACATAGTATTCATCTTCATTGTCTTCATAGTTTTCTCTCCTAGTCTCTTATATATAGATACATTGTTTGGCATAGAATTGGCTATCTCTGACTCTCTCTTTCTCTCTCAATCAATAGTACATAATATCATTACTACAATACTCAATAATCACTCATAATAATCCTTCTTTGGTCGTGGATTCCCCTTCCAAAAGGTGTGTCTAATATGAAAGGTCACCAAAGCCACTGCAGTGACTTCTCATAACTCACTACCGTCACTTCACTCCACTCTTCTCTTGAGTCTTTAGTACCTGCTTCTTCCACTTCCTTGAGCTCTTTTGAACTTATATTCACCTCTTTCCAAGGATAGAAAACTTTTCCAAAATCATACATACATTCCACAGAACACTTACAGAAGATCTATAGAACATAACATAACAGAAACAGAGTAGGAACAGGGGATCTACAGAAGCTCAATGAAAGATTTCACAAAGGTTAACAGAAAGCATTAGAACCACATAACTCATCTAAAAAAAATACAAACTATCAAAAAACATTCAATGCGATTTCAAAAATTCTCAACTTTCATCAATCATTAATCCATGCTTCATACAGAAGAAAAATAGAACAAAATAGAAGCTAAACAGAACTAATCAAAACTTCAACAGAACCTATTAGAACATCATAGAGCCTCATATTTCTACTGAAAATCATCATGAGCTTCCAAAACATAATCAATCTCATTCAAAACACTCTCAAACACTTCTAAAACAATGAGTCATTACTCAAAATTCATCAAAAATCAACTATTCAAGCCTGAAAAACAACAACAATTAGCCAAAAAATCTAGTCAATTCAGCATTCAACATATCCCAACACTTAATAAGGGAGTGTCCTTGTGATTGAAGAAAAAGGGAATACAAGTTCATTAAAGATCTCAACTTGTTGATCTTCAATATCAATCTTCATGAAAACTCCATCCAACCATGATCCCAACTTATAACTTGTATCTTAGAAAGCATAGAATAAAAGGAAAACACTTTTATCCATGAGCAGATCATATAATCAACATAAAATTATAACAAATTCGTAGAGGATATAAAAGGTTGCTTCCATCCTTCAATTAGATAGAATCATGAACCACCATCCATTAGCATCTCAATCAGGTCCATCTTCATCTTCAACTCCTCATAAGAGAAAAATAATACATACACATACACATACACTTGAAACTTGACACAAAACCAGGTAGTCTGAATGGCATACACTCCCAAAAATGGAGAGAAAATGAAAAGATTTGCATTAATAAAAAAGATGATACAATCATGAAAACCCCCTTCTGCTAAGCAGGATGAAGATGTTTCTTCTTAAATTGCATACTCAGTTTAAGATGTTCCAAGGCATTGTTCTCATCTACAAAGTACTGAGGTACATTTTGGAGGAACTGGAGACAACACATCCTTCCCAGTAAGATGCTAAACCTGGTGGGAAAGACCTGTGCAAAGTAATACAATACATCCATTTGAGTAGCAGCTACATCCACAGCTACATCCACATTTGGATCTATGATCAGCTGGGGGATACTCTTCCGAGTATTCAAATGAGATTGATGATGCATGAAGGCAAGATACCGGCAAAAATGATATGCAAGACGAGTAGTGGTGAAGGGGGGGACATAAGGCATCTCCCACCTCAATGTACCCTTGTAAACCAATCTAATATCCCAAAAGTACCACAATGATAATCATGTATTTATGCTTCTATTGATGCCCATATGCTCATATATTGATATTAGATCATTTGTGGAAGTCTTGTGGTACTTTTGGGATACATTTGATATTGATAATCATGGCAAAATGGTGAAGGGGGGGACATAAGGCATCTCCCACCTCAATGTACCCTTGTAAACCAATCTTACTAGCAAGATGCATGCTATTTCCACTCTCCATCGCCACTCTCGCCTTCAAAAATGGCTGCCTAGATGGCCTGATCATAATCTAGTATTTCTCTCTCCTCCATCTCTTTCCTCCAAATGGGGCTTCACATGGCAAGAATCAAGAAGAGAATGCGATGACGGATGATTGTCCCGGATGATTGTCCGACGGATTTCTCCAAGATTAAGAGGAGGTTGAGGGAAGATGTTCAGCATTGAATATTTTTTTTTGATCGGTCCGTTGGAAACTCGAAAAAATAATAAAAAAACCTGCAACACACAATAAGAGGTATGTGCCATTTTTACAAAGGAAATTTGTTTATTTTTGTATGTTTGATGGTTGAAATGAAATTCATATAGAACAAGAATTTGTTTGGATCTTGTTTCCATTATGATTGAGGGTTGTGTATAAAAGAAATGTAGATCCGTAATAGTAAATAGTTGCAATAATTATATTATATTCTGAAAAGCACATTTTTAGTGTAAAAATGAAGGTTTTATTGGTTTCGGGTGGGAAAAAGAGATGCACATGGGATAAAATTCTGAGATAAAATATATTTTAGTTATCATAATTAGTCACTAATCATAAAGTAGAAAATCATCTATTTTTATGCACAAATAAATAGAGAAAAATAGCTAAAATGGAAAAAAATAAAATTTTCGTGTTATAAAAATCTAGAAAATTATGATTCATGGTTGTGGCTATATAGAAAAGCTGAGGCGTGAAGTTTGGATTTAGTTTGGTTTTTTTTATTTTTTATAGTTCATGATTTTTCATTTTATGCAAAAAATACATACAAAATAAAACCCTACACCTATGCCGCACGCAGCATAACCTAAACGTTAGAGGGAAAGGGTGATGTTAAGAGATTAAGAGGGTTGAGAGGGTGTGAATCTTTGAAATATTTGATTGTGCATTGCGTTTATAATTGTGATATTTCAGTTTAAGAGACTAGTAGCATGAGAAATCCGTGCTAGTCTCCATACATCGAAGCATACATTTAGTGAAAATCATGAAATGGCTATTTTTCCATATCACAAAATGCTGATTTGATGAATATCATTTGTGCACTAGGATCATATGCACTATGCATGACGCATGACATGGTATTAGTCTTGGATTGCATAGCAATTGTCTTCCTAGGACATGACTTATACGTGGAGTGGAAAGGAGCTTTTGCTGTAGGAAAATTGTACGATTGGAACTGTTTGGTGAGGATTTATATATTCCTTGATTGTACAAAACAAGAAAAGAGTGGAGTTTGTGCGTTATTTTTTATATGTTGGAGCGACGCATCTTGGGGCTGATCCCCAAGGTGTAGGAGAGTTGCAGTGGAGCCGCGGCAATCAATCGAGGGGAGCTTCCTTATGTTTTTGTTACAAGGCACTATGCCTATATGTTATGGGATCTCCCTATGAGGAGAAGGGAAGGTAAATATTGGACTACATATCAGCTGCAAATGCATAATTAAGTCTATCTAGTATACATCGGTGTATTATAGACGCTCCTGGCCTGCGAGGCCGTGTGGTGGGGTTGTCTGTAGTGTGTGTGAGGTCTGGCTAGTGCCATAGTCAATGCCGATCCATTTTAGGTCCCATCAGTGGTGTGTTTACCGTGAGCCACCAACAATTGATGGTTCCAAATCTAGGGTTTCTAGGGACCAAATAGTTGGTTTATGTCCTCTAACAAGAACCGTCAAGCCGAAATACAAAAATAAGAACGTGCTGAGAGGGCTAGATGATGGTTGGAGATTGTAAGGCGTTATTCCCCTCAAAGAAGCAACCCACTACACATAAGCGACAGTGGTTCTAATAACCTAAGTTTCATAAGTAGCCCTTTGAGCACAAGTGGAAGTCTTAGCACTTCCCCACTTCCAATCAATCAATCCACTTCAAGTGGGGGTGTAGTTTTACCTACAAAAACTCCTATTACCAATCCGGTTGTAGCCATGGCACAACCCATCGCAATTCCAATAGGGACACCTGATTTATCAGCTTTAGGAGCATATTTGCCCCTCTTCCATGGGTTAGCAGAAGAAGACGGAGAACTCCATATTAAGGAGTTTCAAATGTTCATGTTCAACTATCGAATCCAAGACAAAGGACACCTAATGATGTTCTTCAACATGACGTTAAAAGGAAGGGCAGCAGTATGGTATCATGGTCTAGAGGCCGGGACCATAACTAGCATTGACCAATTCTTCACGGCCTTTCATAGAGAGTTTGCTTCTGAGAGGGGTGGACAATATTGGTTGCGTGTCTTGAATGTAACTGTTGAGAAATAGACAAATGATGTAAGCTCTAAGAAGAGAGGTCCAAATCCCATATGCACAGTAAGGTACAGTGGTACTATCCAAAAAGCTATAAAGGCATGTACTTGACACTCATTTCAAAAAAAATGACACTATCAGTTTGAGTCACTCAAAACTGTCTTTATGAGTCCAAGCTAATCTATCTTGGAACCTAATTCATTTGAGTTACAATCTCTCACTCTGATAATGTATCGTGTGTTTGACTTGCGTCCACCATAGCCAACTAGCTCTAGATCCGTGTTTCTCAACATGGTATCAGAGCCATGGCTGAGCTAGGAAGCTAGTAGGTGGAATCTCTTCTTCTGTGCATGCTCTAGGATTTTCCCTCCTTCATTCTTCTCCTTTTACAAGCTCATTCCAATCCCAATCTTTCAAACCATCCAACATCCATTGTGTGTACAAGGAGAAGAAGCTTAAGGAAGGAGGTACTACCAAAGGGCTTGCTTACTCCATAAAGCACAGGGGCTGTTTTTTGGAACAGAGAAATAGAGAGGAAGGAAGAGAGCTCAAGCTGAGAAGACTTGGTGTTTGGGTTGTTAGGTGGAGAGTCTAGAACTACCTCGAAGAGCCTATGGTAAAGTCTGGAGCACTTGAAGGGTCTGAAGGCTTTGGAAAAGGAATTATGCATGTATGAGGTGATCGTAGAGTGATAGATGGAGACGCTAGGCGTGAGCCATCTGCATCTGCTTTCATCCGCTTCCGTTTTTTGTTCACCTCCTGATTTCTTCCGATGAGTGGCAACTTGTCCTGGTGCAACTAGGCTTTTCTTGAAACTTCTCTGCTACATCTGGAGACGTTTTCTGAAGTCTGGAGTGGATTTTATTGATCTTGGCGATGATAGCCTCCTGCTTCCTCCGCAAACGCTCCAACTCCCTAAGGTATTCGTTCGCTATTTCGAAGGATACCGACATCCTCTCGTTCCTTAAACTCAACTCAGCTCGAACAATCTGCAATAAGTCTGCGACCAGCAAGAGATCTGTCGGCTAATCTATAGCCTGGTGTTTCACAGCGACGTGTGCAGAATCGGCGGGCTCTTCTAGCAATCAACGACTAAATTTTTAAAGGCTTTAAAGAGCCTTATCTCTAAGGCTTCAATAAGCCTTTTTCAAATAACCCTGTTCACACTCTCTTGTTTCAAACCAACTCTCCCACACTCTAAGCTATTCACGGTGATCGTAGTTTTTAATACTGATTTTCTACTCCATCAAGTTTCTTTAGACACTAGCATTTTGTGCCATTTCTTCAATATCTGAAGCACTTGTAAAAAGGATAGACACTGCCCGAGAGTTCTCGTGGTAAGACCTCCTACTAAAAATGACTGAAGTGGAACATATAGCAAAATTTAATGGTGAAGGCTTCCATGCCTGGAAGGAAAAGACCATGTATCACCTAATGCGGAAAGACTTGTGGGATCTGTTTGAAGATGATGCAGATAACAAGAAGGAAGATGATGAAGACGGGTTCGTTGAAGAAGAACAGTTTAAATCCAAAGAATGGAAGAAGATGAATAATAAGGCACTAGGCATCATTGCCTGGGGATTAAGTGATGATGTGTTACATCATATATCTGGCATTAGAAATGCTAGAACCGCCTGGGAGGAACTTGATAAAATGTTTGGTACTCAAGCAAAGAATTCAAAGGTAAAACTTCTCATGCAGTTTTATAAACTGGATATCAAAGACAGTGCTTCTATGACCATACACATTAATAAGTTTAAGAGTTTAAAAACTCCGCTTGCATCTCTTAAAAAGAATATTGAGGAAGATGAAGCAATAGCCGTACTGCTTGCAAGTGTAAACAAGGATCCATATGAAAATCTTGTGTCCACTTTGAGTAATGTTCCAAGCCTCACACTTAAAGATATTGAGCACTCACTACTCGATGAAGAAGGCAAAGTAAAAACCAAGAATGCAAAAGACAATGTCTCATCATCTAGGGAAAATCTTTTGTACACCAAAGGAGCTGCTGGACCTAAAGGAAGAGGTCGAGGATTCATCAACAACAATAACAAGGATCGGATTACATGTCACTATTGTGGTAAGACTGGTCATGTAGCCAGTGAATGTTTCCACAAGAAGAGAGCCCAACAATTGCAAAGTGATCATCACCAGAACCAATACATGGAAGAAAGAGAAGAAGAAGAATATGCTTCCACTACCATCAACAACTCTGACAGATTGTTTTGAAGAACTTTCATTGTATCCTTCATATGTTTTTCCCATAGTGGATCTTTCTTAGTGAATTTGATTTGTACAACCCTTGCCAAGATGTAAAGTCTCAAGCTTTAACTTGACTAGGCTGCCTATGAGCTAGTCTTCCGGGCCATGTTATCATGAAGGGGGGGCAAAAGCCAGCAAGTGTAGGGACTCATCATTTGAGGGGGGGTGTTGAGAAATAGACAAATGATGTAAGCTCTAAGAAGAGAGGTCCAAATCCCATATGCACAGTAAGGTACAGTGGTACTATCCAAAAAGCTATAAAGGCATGTACTTGACACTCATTTCAAAAAAAATGACACTATCAGTTTGAGTCACTCAAAACTGTCTTTATGAGTCCAAGCTAATCTATCTTGGAACCTAATTCATTTGAGTTACAATCTCTCACTCTGATAATGTATCGTGTGTTTGACTTGCGTCCACCATAGCCAACTAGCTCTAGATCCGTGTTTCTCAACAGTAACATGCCAAGAGCCAAATGAGAATGTTTGGACCTATGCCAAGAAGTTAAAGCAAGTTCTTCGTAAACTTAATACTTATATCCCCATTCCACCAGCTTCACTGTTGCAATATTTCCTACATGGATTAGATTTCAATATCCAGGTGCAGCTTAGTAGTGTCACTTTGATTGACATTGACACTATTATTACCCAAGAAGAAGGAGTAGTCGCGCTTGCAAGTGGCTTATGTAGCAAGGGTAAATTGGAATGGTAATAATTTGGCACTGACCAATGGGAGTCAAGGGGACCCCATGTCAAATGCGAATGGCAAAGGGAATATCATGCTAAATTTTTCTATGTTACTAGCTCCTCCCAGTAGTTATGACTATGCCTATGGCTAGTTAGACGGCCCCACTAAATGGTGGAGTCCAAATAATGAATCCTAATGTTATCCTAGTAGGTCAGCATGGCCAATTCCTAATCAAGTGGTTAGGCCGATGGGATGATAGATGGATGATCATGGCTATGAGTCGAGTGCCTCTAATGTCCTTGGCAAAGTTAAGGACATGATGAAGTACTACACCGATATGATTTCTGAACAATATCGAAAAATAGATGTGGATGTCAAATTTCTTAAGAAGTAGCAAAATTTGATAAGGAGTTGACACCCTGAAGAGGGTGCCCCCTCAAGATTCAGCTGTAAGTGGTGTGGTGGCCAACATTTCCCTCGGAATTGTTTGAATGTCAAATGGGATATTTATAAAAAGTCTAGCCACTTAACTGCTACCTGTTGGAGTAAGATTATTTCTCTCCACCAACAAGGGAGTAAACTGCCATGTCCAGTTAAGCATCGTGCACAAGGGAATAATCTCCAGCAAGATGAGGGAGGACCAATACAAATACTGCAACAAGGAAAGGCTAATTTAGAGGAGTTTCCTCATGGCAGTGGAGTCAGCCTTATTGAGGCTGTATATGTCAATGACACTGAAACTTCTCATCTACGAGCCATAACAAGAGGTCAAAAGATTAAAGAGGGTGACAAAGGACCTGTAAAACCTGTCGAGGGAAACCCTAAGAAAGATACTAGGGAAAAGCAAGTTCTGAATCTTGATATGGAAGGTGGAGCTCTTGATAGTAAAGTTGATCCTGAGAAGGATAAAGGATTACCAAGAAAGAAGGTAAAAGTTAAAAAAGAAGCACCAAAGCCGGTCCAAAGACCAAAGGAGAGAATGGTTTGGCGCGAGAAGAGAACTTTGGCTAACTACCACAACTTTGATCTAGCAAGTTCTCTTTGCGAAGCTAAACCAGACTGAATCTCTTGCAATTAATTAAAATTTCTCCAGGAGTACACAATGAATTCAAGAAAATCCTGCGTATTGGGTATATTGTAGAACCTTTGGGCATAGCATGAGTGGGAGAAGGTTGGTTCGATCATGCTGAAAAGCATTGCTCTAGGGTTCTAGCATACATGGATGGAATATTAGTAGAGCATGCTATTGTGGAAACTGGATCCTCTGTCAATATCATGAGTTCAGATTTGATGGAGAGGCTAGGTCTAGAAATCCAAAAAGACAGCTCCACACTTCTTAGGATGGCGGATGACAGTCTAAGACAACTAGAAGGTTGCATCACTAAAGTCCACGTTACTGTTGCGAGCATGGAATGCTATCTAGACTTTAGGGTGATAAGGTTTGCAGGACATCCTAGCTATCAAGTTTTGCTAGGTAGGCCATGGATCTTACAAATAGACTGCCAAGTCGATATACCCATTGGTCGAGTGATTTTAGGTAGAGGTGCCAATCGTGTAATAGTGGATGCTTACCTTGAGTCTCCTCAAAGTGAGAGAGCTCCTTTATCCTCTATTGAACTAGAAACAATAGATGATCCATCTGGTAGTGAGACGTCATCGAGCGATAGATCTAAAGAAGGGTCCACTACAGAGGATATTTATTTGATAACATTGAATGAGCCGATAGAGCCTCAAAACCAAATAAGAGACGCGGACGTTATTGAGTTGTACCTTGGTACACCTAATGATTCGCGGCCAATTAAATTAGGTTCCATGCTTAGTTTGGAAGAGAGAGAGGACTATGTGTCCTTGTTTCAAGAGTTCCGTGACATCTTCACTTGGAGATATGACGAACTTAGGGGCATTCCCCCCAATCTGGCTGTGCATACTATTGTTGTAAAGGAAGGTACCCATCCTGTACGTCAGAAAGTAAGGCATATGCCTTTTGAATTAATGGACGGGTTGTTTGAAGAGCTACATAAGTTGCAAAAAGCGGGTTTGATCTTCCTTGTTCAGCATACTGAATGGTGTTCACTAGTTGTGATTAGAAAGAAGAAGAATAATCAAATCCGGCTTTGTGTAGATTTTAGAGATCTAAATAAGCAAACAATCAATGACTACTATGCATTGCCCTTTATTGACCAAATTTTGGATCAATTAGCCGGTAGAGAAATATATTCATTCATGGATCGCTTTGCGGGGTATAAGCAAATGGCAATTGCTAAGCAAGATAAGCTGAAAACAACATTTATTACTGTCTTTGGTACCTTTGCATACCATGTGATTGCATTTGGTTTATGTAATGCACCTGGTTCGTGGCAAAGAACAGCTGACAAGACCTTTGGTGACATCTCCCCATAGGAGTTGAAAGTATTCATTGATGACCTGGGGGCAGCCACCACAAGAGAAAGGCAGGTGATTATTTTGTGAAAGTGCTTTGAGCATTGCAGATAATTTTTCATAGCCATGTGGTCAGTTTAGTAGGGATTCCACTACGTACTCCAAAGGAGGTGCATAGCTTTTTGTCATCGGTAGGGTATTATTGGAGGTTTATCAATGCCTTGGCAAAAAGAGCATTGCCACACTGACGAAGCTATTGTCCTTTAACTGTCAGTTTGCATGGAGTGATACTTGCAAAGTATCTTTTGATGATGGGAAGCAGGAGCTTGCCAAAGCACCTGTTTTAAAAGCACCTAAAAGGGGCAAAATATTCTATATATTTTCAGCAGTCACTATGTATAGTATCAGCTGTTGTTTGTCCCAAATTTGGGAGGAAAAGCGGTACTATCCAATAGCCTTTGCTAGTCGAAAGTTGGGTATATAAAAAATTAACTATACCTATATGGAGAAGTTATGCCTTGCGATGGTATTTGCAATCAAAAAGTTCAGGCATTACATTCTTTATGAGAAGTTGGTCTTGTATATGAATGCGGAAGGGCTTTGATTGTTGCTAAACAAGTTATAGCTGCCTGATCGTTTAGCAAAGTGGTTAATCGCTTTGCAGGAGTTTGATTACGAGATCAAGAGTAAGCCACCGAAGCTACAAGGCATTGTAGAATTTCTTGTGGATTTCACAAAGCCAAAAGTGGTCATGGCTAAAGGAAGTGACATGGAAACATTGTTTAAGATTGATACGACGTATATTCCGTCTTGGTATGCTACTATGACACACTATTTATCTACGGGAGAGACTACAACTAGTCTATCCGAATTTGAGAAAAGGAAAATTAAATAGTAGGCATTGAAATTTTCCTTGATTGCAGGAACACTATATCGGTAGGGTGTTGATGATATCTATCACTGATGTGTGATGCCTGACGAGGTTTCATTTATCTTGGAGGAGTGCCAGGACTCTGCTTGTGGAGGGCACTTTGCTAGGTGGTTGACGGCACAAAAAGCTTTAAGAGTTGGTTATTGGTGGCCGTCTATCTTCCAGGGTTCATTCGAGTATGTTAAGAGATGTGATACATGTCAAAGACATGACAATTGAGAAAATAGGAAAAGCGATCACTTACACCTATCATGGCTATCCTTCCATTTGAGAAGTGGGGCATCGACTTTGTGGGTCTTATTACCCTGTTGTCTACCACTTAGAAGAGATACATTATAGTAGCCACTGATTACTTTACTATTAGAAATCAAGCTCCACCCATCAGTTTATCTTTGTGTGTAATCGACATCTTGACAGCTACTGTGTACAGCTGTCTCCATGTGACTACATTAAATAAGTCAGGTTAGTAGTTAGTCAGTGACTTCACTAGAGTAGTTAGTCAGTGACTTGACAACTACTGTGTACAGCTGTCTCCATGTGACTACATTAAATAAGTCGGGTTAGTAGTTAGTCAGTCTAGTTTTACATTACATTGTATTGTGTGGTTAAGGGTAATGTTGCATAATGAAGAAAAGATATTGAGAGCCTGGAGGCTCACGGATATGGTGTTTCCCTGTCTCTCTCTCTCATCTTTGAACATGGTATCAGAGCATCCACAAGACTGGGCTCTGTGGAGTAGAGCATTACAGAAGAAGACTTCAAGACTGACCTGAAGGGCTGAAAAAAGAAGAGGACTGACTGTCATTTTCACTATTTTGGTCACACAGAGGTATGCATTGTTTTAGGAGAGTAGCCATTGGTCAAGAGGCTATTGGAGACCCTGCTTGAGAATCTGAAAGACCCTATTGAGCCTATGCAAGCGTTGTATAGGCTCAGATCAGCCATTGTGTACAACAGCAACCCCTGTTGAATCAGCATGAACTGCACCTGTTGAGCTGGGTGGACTGCAACCTGTCAAACATCAAATGGGGCACTTGGACAAGACTCATAAGGCATGTTTGCTCACTCTTGAAGGTATCTGAAGAGTACAAGAGGCAAATTCTTGTGTGGGAGCTCTGTTATGAGCTGGAGTAATAGACACAGATCTCTAATCAGTTTTGAACTGTTGTGAAAATGAATGGACAGCATGCATTCAGTCATTATTGACATACAGGAGCCTTGTACTACACTCAAAAGGCATCTTTAAAGCACAAGAATGTGTCAAAGCATGTATACATTGGATCAAATGTCTTGGAGCTGAGATTTCTTGCTCAAAACACTCACATTTGAAAGCCATTGATGACATGCTAGAAATTGTCATACACAGTGAATAGCAACCATTGTATCTTGCTAAAGAATACATGTCACTTTGGAGCTTCTATCACCTATATGAACTGACATATGCATGCTAAATGTATGGAGGATTGTGGAAAGCATTGGATGCTACTGAATACTCAGATCTGGACCTGAAATAATTGCCTTGACAGTGCTTGGGCTGGTTATGAACAGTCATGTATTCCTTGACAGTGATTAATGAAGACTGTTGTCTATGCCTACCCAAATGCTCATGTATTGAACCTATCACTTCAAAGTGAATGTATAACATGATTTGAAGACTTTCTGGAGCTACGTAAAGCTTGTTATGCTGATTTTTGGTTGACTGCAACCTGCAACCAAATTAGTTGACATTTGTACTTGCTAGTTATGCACTGTTTTGTGCTTCTATGCCTATGTATGGCTTGACACATGTACTAGCAGCTATCTGGGAAGTTCTGGGACATGTATGACATGTATGCATGTTGTTTTTGGACTTGAAATTGTTGCTGGTTATACACAGTCTACAGTTTTTAGACTGCATCTTTGGTCCCTAGCAGTGAGGTTGCAGGAGTTTAAACTGAAGCAAATACATAGCATATGTATTAACTGTTTTACCTACGGGTTAGACCATTTGTTTTGGGACATTTTTGGGTTATCAATGGGCTGAAATACCCTGGTTTTTTACTGCAATTAGTTGCAAAAAATTGTCATAAAATGTTGTGGACAAACTTGGTCAGTAATACTTATTGGTTTGCAGGTAGTTAAGCATTTGACAGACAGTCTATTGCATCATGGCTAATGCACATGGGACTGATAATATCACTCAGATAGTTGGAGAGAAGTTAGACAACAAGAACTTTGCATTATGGAAATTCAGAATGAAGAACTTTTTAGTTGGCAGGGGTTATTGGGATCTATGTACAAGAGATGAGGCTGCTCCTGAGTTGCATGCAATGAATCCAACTAATGAACAGAAAAGAGCTCATAGGCTATGGAATGAGAGAGCATGCAAGGTGTTGCATTGGTTTTCTCTATGTATATCTGATGCTATGGTAATTCAAATCATTGGATGTGAGACTCCGAAGGATGCTTGGGACATACTGATGAAAAATTATGGAACCATGACACATGCATGAAAGATCCAGTTGAAACAACAGTTCAACAACATGTCTAGGAATGGCAGGAGCATCCAGGTGTATACCACAGAGATTAAGACCATAGGTGATCAACTTGCTACCATTGGCTCAAGTGCATCAGAAGATGATATGATTGTTGTTGCCTTGAATGGATGAGGGAAAGAGTACAAATCTTTTGACACATCCATTTCTGTTAGAGAAGAGCCCCCTACTTGGGAAGAGCTAGTTGCTTTGCAGCTGCATGAGGAGGTCAAGCTTGGGTTGAATATAGGTTCCAGTGTATCTCAAAGTAGAGACATTGTGTTATACTCTAGCCAGCGTGGCAGAGGATTTAGAGGTCGTGGTTCATTTCGAGGTCATGGTGACACTCATAATGCTTATGGACAGCAGCAGCAGTAGGGTAATTGGCATGGTGCAAATACACAAGGCCAGCGTGGCGGGTTTAGAGGCAAGGGGAGATCACCCCGAGATAGAGGTGATGGATCTGGTTCATGGCAGTCATCTGATCAGTCCAACAAGGACAAGGATTGCCATTATTGTGGCAAGTATGGGCACATTGCAAAGGATTTCTACAAGAAGCAGGGAGATATGAAGGCAAAGGACAGACAGCATGGGCACTATGCATCATCCAGTGGTGCTCATGATGAGCAAGTTGATAGACTATTTGCCATGCAGCATGTATCCAAAAATGCATCGAGACATAATAAAGATGATAGATGGTACATTGACTCTGGAGCGTCAAACCACATGACACCGCATGGAGAGTGGTTTGATGAGATGGTTGCAGGTACACATGGTCATGTATGTACTGGGGATGACACCCAACATGACATAAAGCATAAAGGGATTGTTCCTCTCATGATGTGCCTGATGGCAAGAAGAAAGGCCTGCATGATGTATTACATGTACCGACCATAACAAAGAATCTTTTGTCTGTGGGTCAAATGGCAGAACAGAATCTGCAAGTGAGATTTAACAAAGATGGATGTTTCATTGAGGAGCATGGAAATGGCTGCAAGCTAATTACCAAGGGCAAAAGGGATGGCAGGATGTTTACTTTGGATGCGACCATTCTAGGACTTAAGGCAGCCATGTTTGCTCATGATGAGAGTGCCATTCAGGATGTAGAGATTTGACACAAGCGGATTGGACATGTCAATGTACAAAAGCTGAAATCTATGCAGCAGAAGGAAGTAATACTTGGATTACCTAAATTCAAGTATAATGACTTTGGTCATGTATGCCCTGCATGTCAGTTTGGGAAGCAGGCACGGTTTCCGTTCATGAGACATATAAAAAATAGCACTAGGCCTTTACAGTTGGTGCACTCTGATATCTGGGGTCCTTCACATAATGCTTCGTTTGGAGGTGCACGGTATTATGTCTCATTTATTGATGATTTCAGCAGGTACACTTGGCTTCATATTTTGAAGCATAAAGATGATGTGTTTGATGTTAGATATGATCAATGCCCCACCCTCATTAGGTGCCAACAATGATCCATGGTGCTCAAAGTTGTAAGGCCCCATTATGAGGAGAAGCCAAATGTGAGCCCAGATATTAGTTGAGTCCTGACTTGTATATCAGATGAGGTCTATGTGACTGGATGGCAAAAAGGTGACCGTTGTGGGTCTAATCTTTGGGTTAGATGTAGCGGTTAAGCTGATAGCAACTCGAGGCACATTGCATCCCTGGAATATTACCTGGCCGACTAGTGGAGACTCTTATGGTAGGTTAGTCAGGCCGACCTAACGACCTTCGCGGGCTATAAAAGATAAACCCCTTCACAGCCATCGATCATTCATCTTTCACCCAGCCAGAGTTGTTGTTCCAGCTAGCCTTAAGCTCTTCACCTATCTTCTGTCTAGATCACCATCTAAGCTTCACATAGTGGAAGCGCACAGGTGGACAGAGCCATCTTTGTATCAGTTGTTTGGAGCTAAAGAATTTACTGATTCTCCTCTTATTTGTTGTGTACTCTCTATCTCTATCTCAGATTCTGTTCGCTGTGCCGTGTAATTTTTACATTTGATGCATTCAAAGATTTCAAGAAGCATGCAGAAAATGAGTTGGGCTGCTATATATCATGTTTGAGATTAGATGGAGGAGGTGAATATGTCTCTAATTACTTTGATAGGTATCTTGCTAAATATGGGATCAGAAGACAACTCACATGTAGCTATACACCGCAGCAAAACAGTGTTGCAGAGAGGAAAAATAGGGTCCTGATGGAATCAGCTAGAGCTATGCTGAATGAGAAATGTCTGCCAAATGGTTATTGGGCTGAAGTAGTGATGATTGCTGTCTATGTGCTAAATCAAACTCCTACAGTAGGGATTCATGATGTCACTCCATATGATAGGCTGTATGGTCATAAACCCGATATTTAGCACTTGATGGTATTTGGTAGCATTGCATATGTGCATATACCAGATAAAAAGAGTAAGAAATTGGATCCTAAGGCACTGAAGAGTGTGTTTCTGGGATATGCACAGGAACGGAAAGCTTATAAGTGTTATGTACCTTCTACGCATGAGACACTCATAAGCAGAGATGTGGTATTTGCTGAGTTAGCATCCTGGTATGGGAATCCTATTGAAGTGCCTACTGATGGCTCACCTAGTATGAGTCATGCTGAAAATACTCCTGCAGAGAGTACTTCCATGAGTGGTCAAATAGCTGAAGTATCATCTACAGTGAGTCCTTGGATAGGATGATTGCGCAGTCACACTACTGCATCCACTGGCACGGATATGTCAGTGAGGGGGAGAACAGATAAGGGAAAAGAAAATGTTTTTGAAGATGTAACAGGTCCACTCACTGCAGGTTATGACTCATCTAGCAGTGACAACTTAGATAGTGAATTGGGGATTCCATCTGTTATAGTGCCAGGTGCTAGGCAGAGTCGTTATGTGCCGCCTCATGAGAGGCAAGCTCATAGTGAGCCACAGCTCAGGAGATCAGAGAGGGTTAGACAACCTGTTGATAGATACACTTACACTGGATATTCAGTCTGTCATTATGCTTATATGACAAAAGTAACAAGTTTTAGAGAACCAAGTAAGTTTGATGAGGCAGTTGCAGATGAGGATTGGCGTGCTGCTATGGATGAGGAATATTCAGCTTTGGCTGAAAATGGCACATGGGATTTAGTACAGTTGCCTGAGGGTAAAACACCTATTGGCTACAAATGGGTGTACAAGGTAAAATGTAAATCAGATGGATCATTGGAAAGATGCAGGGCCAGGCTAGTTGCAAAAGGGTATGCACAATAGTATGGTCTTGATTATGACGAGACTTTCAGCCTTGTAGCAAAGATGGCTACAGTTAGAACTATGATTGCTTTGGCAGCACCTAGAGGCTAGAAACTATGGCAGATGGATGTAAAGAATGCCTTTCTAAATGGAGAGTTACAGGAAGTAGTTTACATGGAATAGCCTGAAGGCTATGTGCATCCAGAATTTCCAGCACATGTATGCCGGCTGAAAAAGGCATTATATGGGCTGAAACAAGCACCCAGAGCATGGAATGCTCATATCAGCAAATATTTGTAGCAACATGGGTTCCGATTGGGTGATGCTGATCATAGTTTGTTTGTGAAGAAGACAAATCGTGGCTGTGTATTCCTAGTTGTCTATGTTGATGACTTGATCATTACAGGAGATGATGAAAGAGGGATTGCTGAAGTAAAGACATGTTTACAGGCTGAGTTTAAGGTCAAGGACCTAGGAGAGCTAATATATTTTTTGGGGATTGAGGTTGTCTCTACACCTCAAGGCATATGGCTGCTACAGAAGCAATATGCTAAGGACATGTTACAGAAATATGGTATGGCTGATTGCAAGCCTATGGATATGTCTTTAGAGAAGAATGTCAAGCTGCAGATTGATATTGGGATGGAGATTGAGAATGTTACCATGTACAGACAGATGGTAGGTAGCTTGACCTATCTCACGATCACTAGACTTGACTTGAGTTATGCTGTGGGGCTGATCAGTCAGTTCATGCAGAAGCCTCGCAAACCACACTTGGATGCAGTCAGGAGAATTCTAAGATATGTAAAGAGTACCACAAATCATGGGCTATTTTATGCATATGGGAAACCCCTTGACTTGATGGGGTATACTGATGCTGACTGGGCTGGTTGCACTTATGATAGGAGGTCAACCAACGGCTATGCATTTGGATTGGGTAGTAGCAAGATTGTTGAGAATCAGCAATCACACTCACTAAACAATCTCTTTGTATGGAGCTTCAGGGTCAAGGATATGCAGGCTAACCTATCCCATATGCACAATGGTGCCTACTGCAGTTTCCTACTTTCCTATAAAGCATTGTACTTGCTTCCTTTTCTTAATGCAATAATAGTACTCTTTTCTTTTCAGTGTAGTGTCAATGTCATTGTCCACATACACAAGATTGTGTTTATGAGTCCAAGTCTCAATCTCTGGTCAGCTTAGTTCCATCCCATGACTTCATCTCCCAACTCTACCCTCACTGAAGCTTCCATGGCAGCCATAGCCAGCAGCACCCTATCAGATTGAGCTGCTTATATCTCACTCCACAGGTCAAATCTCTTGGAGCTTCCTTCTGGAAAAGTATTCCCCAACTCACAAAGCTTCCCTGTATCACATCAATCGAGGACATTTGACCATCTGAAGCTCAGCATTGTGAAAATTCCCAGTCACTGCCATAGTCTTCAACTGTGACCTGCAGGACATACCCTCCATGGAGCCTTCATATCTCTCTCTGTAGAGCATATCTTCAGAAACTTCCTTCTAGGAGATTTTTCTTCTACTCAAGACGCTTCACCCTAGCACATAAATTGACAACATTGTTGCGCCCTGACCCTAGCATTACAGAAATCGCGGAAACCTATCCTGAACTGCGCCGAATCTGATCGAGTGCCCTGCGTGCTTCATACAGCCAGCGATGTGGACGTTTTTCATAGGGCTTTGATAGCCCATGAAGTAAGCTTCCTAGGCATGTAAATTTTTTTGAAAATGATCAAGTATAGCTCTTGCAATCTGAGAAAAACCAAGCCCCTATCTCAGAAACCCTAATTCCACCATAGCCAAAAATTTCTCAAGCTTTTTTTTCTCAGTTTTTCTCTCTCCCGACACTCAACCCAAGCCTCTGTCACTCTAATCCATTGACCCAGCATCAAATCAAGGAGGGTAAGGACCTGAGAAGATTGAAGAACGACCGAACGATCCCGAACAAGAAGAATCAAGCTCAACATCAACACTGACATAGTGTGTTTTCACATTGTCACTAACTGTGTCTCTTGACACACTGCATTCTGCTCTTCTACTGATAAAATCTCAAAATTCTGGTGTTGATTTGCTACTGATCTTGCAACCTCAACATGGGAAAAGGCTCTCCAAATGCTCGATTCAAAGGAGTCGGGTTCCACACTTGGCAAACCCGCATCAAGCTCATCCTGATGAAGAAAGGTCTTTGGGCTATCACAAATGGCAAAGAGAAGAAACCTCGAGATGCAGACCTTGCAGTTACTTGGCAGAAGAATGATGACAAGGCACAAGCCATCATCAAAATGGAATTGGACGACAGCTACATCCATCATGTGGATGCCTGTGACATGTCCCATGACACTTGGGATAAATTGGATACCCTATTTGGTGCACAGCCAAAGTCATCTAAGTATGGTCTATTAATTGAATTTTTCTGACTTGATATGAAGCCTCATACATCCCTGGCATCCCATCTGAACTACATGGAAAGCCTGCTTACTCAACTTGCAGGAATAAAGCTAAAAATGGATGAAGATGTTTGTATTGGTGTCTTGTTAAAAAGTTTGCCTCCTGCTTATGATAATGTATCAACCACTCTAACCAACATGCCTGATCCTCAACTTGTTGATATTAAAGCCTCTCTGATAGAGGAAGAAAAGAAACTTAAAAGCAAAGAAGAGCCCAGCACTTCAAAGGATGAACAAATGTTATATGTAAACAACAGATACAAAGGTAAAAAGGAACCGCTCTTCTGTGACTTCTGCAAAAGGACCGGACATACTGAGAAGTTCTGTCATGCTAGGAAGAGGTCCCAAAAGGCCTATCTTGCAGCTGTGAAAGAAGAAGAAGACCATGGACCAAAAGATGAAGATGAAGATGAAGATGAAGACCACCAAGATTGGAAGGACAAGACTCATCAGTCCTTCTACTCTCGTAACTCTGATAGACTGTTTTAAAAGCCTTGTATTTCCTTGCCCTAATGCTTCCTGCCATAAGCTTTGTAAACTCCTTATGTAACTTGGCATTACAGTCCCTGTACACTTTGCGAGGCCCCTGTTACAGCCTCTGGATGTCCATCATGTTTTGGTGCCCACACTTAGCTTTTTCTGCAACAGCCTCTGGTGTCTACCATGTTTGTGGTGTGCCCACACTTTGCAGGTGGTTCTCATTATAGCCTCTACACACTTTGTGCCTTTCCAGTTGTGATTGAGGAGGGGTGTTGAGAATCAGCAATCACACTCACTAAATATCCTCTTTATATGGAGCTTTAGGGTCAAGGATATACAGGCTAACCTATCCCATATGCACAATGGTGCCTACTGCAGTTTCCTACTTTCCTATAAAGCATTGTACTTGCTTCCTTTTCTTAATGCAATGATAGTACTCTTTTCTTTTCAGTGAAGTGTCAATGTCATTGTCCACATACACAAGATTGTGTTTATGAGTCCAAGTCTCAATCTTGGAACCTAATTCACTTGTGTAACAAACAGTGTCTTTGTCTTCTCCATCATGAGTCCACACTTCTCCTTTCATCCACCATAACTCACTGCCATGCTCTAGATCCCGCATTTCTCACAAAGATCAGTTGGCAGAGTAAGAAACAACCTATAGTTGCACTGTCGAGTACGGAAGCAGAGTATCGTGGTGCGGCCTTAGTGGCCTGTGAAGCTATGTGGTTACAGAAGTTGCTAAATGACTTGGGAATACACTTGGATAGCAAAGTAAGGCTGTACTGTGACAATTTAAGCAGTGTCATGTTAGCAAGAAATCCTGTTTATCATGCAAGATCAAAACACATTGAGGTTCACTACCATTTCATCGGGGAAATGGTTTTAGTAGATCAGATTGACTTGGAGCATGTGAAGACTGAAGACCAAGTAGCAGACATCTTTACCAAATCACCTGGTAAAGATAAGTTCATTCACTTTAGATAGCTACTTGGAGTGATGCAGATGGTTTGAGTTTTTTGTTTGAGCTTGAGGGGGAGTGTTAGAAATCAAGCTCCACCCATCAGTTTGTCTTTGTGTGTAATCGACATCTATGACAGCTACTGTGTACAGCTGTCTCCATGTGACTACATTAAATAAGTCGGGTTAGTAGTTAGTTATTGACTTGACTAGAGTTAGTCAGTCTAGTTTTACATTACATTGTATTGTGTGGTTAACGGTAATGTTGCATAATGAAGAAAAGATATTGAGAGCCTAGAGGCTCACGAATATGGTGTTTCGTTGTCTCTCTCTCTCATCTTTGAACATTTACAAAGTGGTCAGAAGCATGGGCGACAAGGCATGACAATGCAAAAGAGACTGCCAATTTCCTACTTAAGTAGATTATTTTCCGTTTTAGTCCGCCAAAGGAAATAGTATCAAACCGTGGAACCCATTTTTTGAACAAGGTGATTAAACATCTAATTGAAACTTGGAAAATTAAGCACAATAAGATGACTCCCTATAATCCGCAGGCAAATGGACAAGTTGAAAGTACTAATAAGCAGCTTGTGGGTATCCTATCCAAAATAGTCTCCGAAAAGAAACGGAACTAGGATATAAAATTGTATGTGGTGGTATGGGAGTATAACATGAAATTTAAACGAGCCATTGGCTACACCCCATTCAAATTAGTTTATAGGGAGGAGTGTGTCTTGCCCTTGGAAATTGAGTTTCTGACCATAAGATTCGCAATCAATCATTCTTTGGGTGATGAAGGTGCCCTATTCCAGTGGTTTATGACTATAGCCCACTTGGATGAGCTTAAATTGCAGAATTTGTTGCACCAAAAAGTGGCTAAGCATTGGATGAAGGGACTGCATGATCTAAAAGCGAAGAAATATACCTTTAAGAAAGGACAATTAGTTCTATACCATGATGCGCATAGGGAGCTATTTCCAGGAAAAGTTTGAACCTAGATAGGGTGGCCCTTACAAGGTAGTTAGGATAGGTAAAAATAAGTCCATGGCTTTACTAGATGATCTACATGGAGTGGAATTTAAAAATAAGATTAATCTTAATAAGATTAAACTTTATTATTTCAGAATATGCTAACACGCTAAATGCATTGCAGGTCCATGCTGGGGGTGATTTAAGACTTGTAGGAGAGCTTAAATTGGTTGATGGGTCAGTTAATCCCTTATTTGGAGCACCCATGTCTAGAGCAAAGGTATCATCAAGGGAAGCTTATCTTGTGGAGCAAAGGATACAAAGTGATTGAGCAAAATTGGCTAATGAATCTGCAAACTAATTCCAACAAAGTGAATGTTTGTATGTATCATCGAACTGCTATAACCCTACTTGATGAATTTGAGAGCCTATCTCTTCAACTCATTCTACGTTATTGGAATCAGTTTGCAAATTCATTAGCCAATTTTGCTTATGAAGAGGACCTCTTCTTCCAGTGTGGTCCTAGTCCGGATGCTGCTATTGCTAATGAGACAGGACCTGGTCATTTGTGGAGAATTTTATCAAACCACATGTTATATGGCAGGTGATGGTTGATATGTGTAATGCGAAGAGTGGTTGAGACCCATCTACTACTATTATCCTAGACCCATAGGTTGATTCAATGGCATGCTATGCATACCCCTCTTGCTATATATATAGGAGGGATGGGTCACAATTTGATGCATTTAGTTTAGGGTTGAGAGCCCTATTTTTTCCCCTTGGAATGGAACATATTTTCATATATCTGCCTTATTCCAAGAAGGGATGTCTCGATGCTATCCTATTTGACCTCATTAGGCCAAGATGGCTAGTTGCTTTAAGGGTTTTAATATCTTTTTTTTCGCCCAAAAGGGCTAGACAGTTTTGTAGTGTCATGTTTGATTTCTTTAGGCCAAGAGGGCCAGTTAGTGTGCAGTACAATGTGCTATTTCTTTAGGCCAAGAGGGCCCTATGTCTGTTTGGTGCAAGTACATTTAATAGTTTGTTGTTTTAGTGATTGCATCATATAGGTTGACGAAGTCACTAGAGGGAGCCTTTGCTGTGGAGGAGCTTCTTGTGGCCATTCCAAGTGGTTTTTTCCCCTTTCCGAGTATTTTTCCCTTAAGCAAATAATGATACATGTGTATGTAAGGGTACTTTATTTTTGTTTGTTGGGGATCGACAATCAAGGCATGAAGTCCCAGATTTAGGTTTGATATGTCTCGAGGAGGTCTGAGTTGTCATTGTCTCGTGCAAAGGCATTGTCAGGCATTGAAAGACCTGCTTTAGAAGGAAGTTCTAGTGACCCTGTTCTGCTGACCTACTAGGCAGCTGTGCTAGGCATTCCTGTTAGTTGTGAGGCAGTTAGAGAAGCCTACTAAAAATAACCAAAAGAAAAAAACCCTAAATATCTGAAAGAAAATCTATGAATATATAGAGGTGTGTAAAAAGGGGTTCTAACCCCTATAAAAATAGAGAAGAAAGAAAAAGCTTTGAGTAGTTGTTTATTGCCTTGCGAAGGCCTACTAGATTCCTGGGGACAAGACAAGACCCGGGGCCCGATGCCTTATCTTCCTAGGGGTGGAAACTAGCTGAAAAGAAAAGCAAATAAAAGAAGGTTGGAGCAAAAATAAAAGTGAGCGTAAGAAAAGGATTAAGTATCGCCTTGCGAGGGCTTGGTAGGTTCTTGGGTACCGAGATAGGACCTGAGGCCGATGCCTTGTTCTCCTTGGGTCACTACGCTCAGCTCCCTTATTTTTACATGCCCAGGTATGGAAACCTATAGAAAAATGTGCCAAAAAATTTATATTTCTTTTTTATCAGGCTATAGGAGTCCTCGCCTTGGAGGAGCTCTTGGTTGAGTTGTCCTTAGTTAGGTAGGCAATTCAGACTACCAATTAGGATGACCTCTATGATAGTTCTTTCTAGTTTGGCCATGTTGGAGTAGCCGGTTAGTGACTAGCTTTGGTCTCTTTGTCAGGTTATGCTAGGCCTACTCCTTGTGGATTGCATGCCTTGGTTTTGTCAAGGGGTAGGGTGAGAGCTGTGATGTGTTTTGTTGTGTATCTATTTTGTATCAGCTTGATGCTCTTTGTTGTTGTGTTTATGTGCAGATCTAGAAAAAGAATTTGTTTGGATCTTGTTTCCATTATGATTAAGGGTTTTTCATAAAAGAAATGGAGATCCGTAACAATAAATAGTCGCAACAATTAAATTATAGCCTGAAAAGCACATTTTTAGTGTAAAAAGAAGGTTTTATTGGTTTCGGGTGGGAAAAGAGATGCACATGGGATAAAATTTTGAGAAAAAATATATTTTACCTATCATAATTAGTCAATAATCATAAATTATAAAATAATCTATTTTTATGCATAAGAAAATATAGAAAAATAGCTAAAAATGGAAAAAAACAAGATTTTCGTGTTATGAAAATCTAGAAAATTATGATTCATGGTTGTGGCTGTATAGCAAAGTTGAGGCATGAAGTTTGGCTTTAGTTTGGATTTTTTTATGTGTTATAGTTCATGATTTTTCTATTTTATGCAAAAATTACATACAAAATAAAACCCTGCACCTATATAACGCATAATAACCCAAATGTTAAAGGGAAAGGGTGATGTTAAGAGATTAAGAGGGATGAGAGGGTGTGAATATTTGAAATATTTGATTGTGAATTGAATTTAGAATTGAGATATTTCAGTTTAAGAGGCTAGTAGCACGAGAAATCGGTGCTAGTCTCCATACATTGAAGCATACGTTTAGTGAAAATCATGAAATGGTTGTTTTTCCACATCACAAAATGTTGATTTGATGAATATTGTTTGTGCACTAGGATCATATGCACTATGCATGACGCATGACATGGTATCAGTCCTGGATTGCATAGCAATTGTCTTCCTAGGACATGACTTATACGTTGAGTGGAAAGGAGCCTTTGCTGTGGGGAAGTTGTACGCTTTCCTTGGGACTGTTTGGTGAGGATTTATATATTCGTAGATCGTACAAAACAAGAAAAGAGTGGAGTTTGTGCATTATGTTTTATATGTTGGAGCGATGCATCTTGGGGCTGATCCCCGAGGTGTAGGAGAGTTGGAGTGGAGCCGTGACAATCAGCCGAGGGGAGCTTCCTTATGTTTGTGTTACGAGGCACTATGCCTATATGTTATGGGATCTTCCTCCTGAGGAGAAGGGAAGGTAAATTTTGGACTACATATAAGCTACAAATGCATAATTAAGTGTATCTAGTGTACATCGGTGTATTACAAATGCTCCTGGCCCGTGAGGCCATGTGGTGGGGTTGTCTATTGTGTGCATGAGGTTCGGCTAGTGATGTAGCTAGTGCTGACCCATTTTAGGTCCCATCATATCCACTATTAATGAATATATTGGAGATTAGAAGAAGATGATTATTATGTCATCAAAATAAATGCGCATAATAGACTCCATAATGTTGAACACCTTGCTTGTCTTTATTTATCTTCTTCTTCAAACTTCTGTATATTTTATGACTCTTTCATATAGTACTAGCTTGGCATATGATGATAGAGAAAAGGATTTGGAATAGAAGAAAGACATGAGGTTAAAAAATGGAACTAGCTTGAAATCCTTTGACTATGTTTGTGTAAATCAATTCTAGAGAATTGTAGAAGAATAATTATAGAGAGACCTCTTAGTTTGAGTTGGGCCATCATATGAGCTATAAAATCCCTTTAACTATCTCATGGAATGATGCACCAAGGAGAAATAATGAGCAAGAAAAAATTGTCGAGGATAAAATTGCAAAACCTCTGTAAAATGAGAAATATTAGAGCTATAATGAAGCAATCTTATGATTTAAAGTTCTCAAATGATGTACATTGAATTAAGCAAGCTCGCTACAAGAGGATTTTAAAAAATATGGAGCTAATCTTCGTATATAAGCCCTTCATTGGCTATAGGTAGGTGTTAGAATTAGGTGAGAGAATGTAGGATTTAAAAATTGAATCAAGAGGGAAGGTGAAAAGCTAATTCCATGCTAATACTAATGCTAATGTATGCTAATGAATGTCAAGAATGTTTCCCTAGCTTTGATGCCATGTCGGAAATCAAAATAGAGCTCAATCTATAAACCAACAAGGATGCCAAGTGTAATAAGAGATAATGGGAGCATAAATAAGAGTGCAACAATGATTGATTATTTGTGAGTTAAAGCATATTTTATATGCAAATAAAGGGTGCTAAGAGCCAAACTAACTATTTAGAAAATGATAATCTAAAGTACCATTGACCACTAACTAGTTCCATCAAACTTGGCTCCCCTTTCGACCATATTGGAGATAGTTCATATGCTACTAGATTTACATTAACTAGAACTAGCATAATTTTAACAAAAAGGGAAATTGGTGTGGGTAATAACTTATGTAATCTTCACTTAATTAGATTCAATAAGAAAGCTTATATCACCCCTCATTGAGCCGATGATAATTATTCAATGTTGGAGAGTGGATTAGTTGAACACCCAATTGAGAAGCCTAGCCTCACTCATTTGTTGATTAAGATAACTATCAAATGATTCTTGAACAACTCTACTAGCTAGGTTAAGACATCCTTCTTTGGCAATGCATATGTGAATATGATATTGAGGATGTGATCTAGGAGACACACGGAGGCGTTGCTAGTGAATAGTTTGATGGCCATGCTAAACACAATTTTATAGTCATAGTTGTGGTACCCCACCTTGTTCAAGGATTGTGATGAATGCTAGTACACAGAGATTCCAACTCAAAAGGATAAGATGGACCTATAGGAAACCCTTCAAAAACTAGGGAATTGACTTTATTGGACCTATCACTCTAGCTAATCAATACTTAGAGGCATGCTACATTAGTGTAGCAATTGACTACATGACTAAATGTGCCAAGACATGAGCCACATGCAAGAATGACACCCATAGAATGGATAAGTTTTGTGGGAGAAAGAAATTTCCCAATTTGGCTACCCAATCGAGGAGATTAGTGGTCAAGGAATACACTTTTTGAATGAGGTGATCGAGCATTTTCTCTCCAGAATCTTGAGTATCCACTACAAGTCATCTCCTTACTATAGTGCAAGAGCATTAGGAAGTCACCAAAGCTTGGTCAAATCATCTTCTTGAGTTGAAATGCCTCAATCAGAACCATATTTTGGTAACATATGCCCTCCTTTTTCTAAAAAGACTAGATGCAAGGCCCGATTTGATAAAAATACGCAACATTAATCTATTGACAAAGGTGATAGTACTCTTGTATGTTCTTAAAGGCCATAAGAAAAGATTGAATCAGTAGGACTAGTAATGCTCAACTCAAGACTATAGAGGGGGACACTTTAATTTCTATCATATTAAGAAATATTACCTCTCAAGCCACTATTTGTAGAAACACCCCATGCATCCTCCTAAGGTGCTTTTCAGGATAATCATGGTGGCTGAAAAAACTTGATACACGAGAAATTTAAGCACAACGTTGATGTAACTCAAAAGTTGACTTCATGCAGCCTTAAATTGTGAATTATATTCTTATTTCTATATATGAGCTATTTTTATCATGCTTATGGACATTTAGGATGACCTTATTTGTAACATGCATAACTGAGAAGCCCTCAATAGTACGACTTAGTGGTCCATTGAGATGTTTTTCCTAAGTGACATCGCTTAGTAATCTTTAGAATAATGTGAGGTTTGCTATTTAAGCTCTCTCAAGTCCACTTTGCAATAGAAGGTTTCAATTGTACCTACTTTCCTTGATTGGTTAGCTTTAGCTAACAAGTTACCTAGCATGCTTATATTTGAACATATAAAATCATATTCTTTAATTAACCTTTTAGAGCACAGGACTTGCTCACATAATTTAGGGTCATGATGTTAGCACAAAGAATCAAGCTATTGACATTTTCACGAAGGCCTTAGGAGCTGAGAAACTTCAACACTTCAGGACTATGCATGGAGTTCACAAGCTCATGTTGAGCTTGAGGAGGTATGTTGAGATATTGAGTTCTACATGAATTGGCATCCATTATGGGCCTTGATGATGTGGTAGCATATTACTCATTGAGTGACCGACATGAGGATATACCAATGATTCTATAGTTAGACTACACCCACATAGTCCACCCTTGGTTATGGCACATTCACTCCATCTCTTCTTTCCTTAGCAAGTTAGCAAGCTAACACTTAGTGACCACAATATCCTTAACTTCCCAAATACTTCAGTTAGAGGAACTAAAGGTTTGCAATGAGGGAAATCAAACCCAATTTAAAAATATCATAAACTATCAAAGGGTTAAAATATTCTCAAGGGGCCATGTTGGTGCCTTCTCTAAGTTCATGGCAAATTAATAAGGCAAGTGGAACCCTAAAAGTGGAGGAATGATATAATAAATTCCAATGATTGCTTGATAGGTACAAATTGCAAATCAAATATTTTTTGGTGCATTAAAGATGATTTTTTTAAATTGTGTATTCTAATCAAAGTTTATGTCAACTAGGTTGAGCTTGGATACGCACTACACATTCCCCAAGGCTAGTCATAGGAGCACTCACCAAGGGGTTAGTGTTGTCTGCTCTAGATGCTAGGATTGACAAACACAAGAGGTCTCTCCATAGAGATTATATGTTGACTAGGAGATAATGAGGGTACCAAAGGGGGACTCTTGCCATAGATCCCTTGGGTGTCTAGGATTAATATAACACCTTGAGATCTTGAGATGGTTCTCTCGATGGTCCTAATACTAGCTAAGGGCAGATTGGTAGTATCTCACCCTTGGCCCGAGGAATTCACTATATGTATACCTTCTATATCACATGCATTTATAGCCTATTTATAAATATTCTTATTTGTGAATTTTCCTTTAATAAGATATAACCCTTTTCTATTCAATCTGTAAGTAACCCTTTTATATGGGACTATCCTGGTTGTAAAAAATGTGCAAAAATAGTATTTTAAAAATCCCTTGTCTTCAACCGAGGTGATGCATACATATGTTTATGATTGAACTCCCCGATACCTTTGGCTGGAGTCTTAAGCATGAATGATTGATTTAATATAATAAAATAGAGTTATTGGCTTGAAATAAAAGAATTTTTTTTGAAAGGTTTATCTTAATTTTTTTTCGTATTATGTGACTAAGTTAGATGAATGAACCTTGTTCCTAATGAGTTAATTAAGGAACCTATTTTTATTTGTTGAATTAAACATGATAGGTAATTAGAAAATTAAGAGAACTCATCACATGAAAGGGAAGTAGAGGGTGGATCCTCAACGGATCTATCCTATGGTATCAGTTTATTGAGCAATTAGATGATAAGAGGTTTCCCTCAAAAGTGATAGATTAGGAGAAATTAGGAAGGGCTAAACACTGACCATCATAGGAAATGATCACAGATCGTGATGTCATGTCATTCTAGGGAGCTAGGGAGAGACTTTGCCTTATGGATAAAGGGGTCAATGTATTAGCTCCACTCCCCCTCATTTCTCACTCTCTTTAAACCAACTATGACATAAGTCTTCTTTGGTTTGTATTGATTCAAACAAGTGGTTGCCCATAATTTAGATGCTAGATGAGCTATTAGGCAACCTTACCAACTACTTAGGAATCTTGATTTCACATTGATCCTCATGGATATGGATAGGAGCTTTTTTTGCAAGGTAGACTCAAATGACTCTAGGAAATAAGATCCATAAAATATGAGGAGTTCCAAATGGCATCACCTAGGTCTTGGGCTACTAAAATCCTACCATCAAGGGTTTGTTAGATAGTATGTCACACCTTGGCATGTTTCCCCTCCAAAACCTAAAATAAAGTGGAATAAAACCGCTTATGCTTGAAAAAGGTTTCAAGATTTGTTATGAATGATTCAATCTCTAGTCATAAGGCTTTTATATGTTAAACATAAATGAAGATGACATCAAGAATGTCAGAATTGGAGATTTTGATCAAGATTGATTCATAGTGTAAGGATTGTTGGGAGAAATTATTATTGCAACCCATTCTTCATTGTTGAAGTGCTCTTATTCATGGTAGATTGTTTGAAGACTAATGAGAAGTGGTCTATGAAGTATGAAGCTTAATGAATTAGCCTAGGCATTATTTTTGCCTTCAAGAATCAATTGGTTACATTATATGGATTATTCTTCATAAATTTAAATGTCTTTTATATCTGATCATTGGGATAATTTCCTATTTTTGTAGAGAGATTTTAATGGCTTCATCTCATGACATTGAATCAATAGAATTGATTAAGCATCATTAGAGCTTAAAGTCCAACAAGAACTCTTAAATTTTGATTCTAATGTTTCAAAATCTATTTCTAGTTTATGATTGATGCCTTGACTTTAGTCTAATCCTCAAGGTGGGGGGTAGTCATAAATATATGTATGTATAATGTGGATTTGACATAAGGGATTTTTAAAATACAAGTTTTTTACATTTTTTAACATATAGAAGGATGCCATATAAATGAGTTACTTAAAGATTGAATAGAAAAGGGTTATGTTTTATTAAGGAAAAATTGACAAATAAGGATATTTATAAATAGTCCTTGATGAACACATGTAATATAGAGGCCATATATATAGTGAGCCCCTCAAGATCTAACCCTGACCTTTTAGTGTATTCTCTTGATTGATTTGATCATAAAGAGGGTAATCAAAATGTATTGAGGTGATCTCTATCAGTCTCAACCCCATTTGAATTCTTTCCTATTTGAAAAGGCTTTTTCTATTCCATTTCAATTTCTTTCCAATTCAAAAAGGCTTTTTCATTTCTGTCTATTTTTGCATTCTTAGTAACTGGTACTATCAAAATCCCAAATGGGATTATCAACTGACTTGATGATATACTTAATCAAATATCCAATAGTAAATCAAAATCCATTGCATGAATGCTTGAATGGCCCATTCATTGGGATTTATCTTGGAAGAGGAAAAGAAAAACATGATATTAATAATAAATGTCATTTGATAATAAATATGGCATATTTCTTTCTCTCAAATTAAGGATAGCATATTATTTCTTTTATGAGTATAGGGATATGGATTGATAGCTTGTGATAGCATCATTTAAATTATCTAATATGTTCTCCATTAGAATCTATAATTTGGGAGATATTCAAGTTTTCTTACTTGCCATTATTGTGGACAATGCCAATGATAGCTAAGACAAGGGTCACTCCTTTTGTATATTTGACAATAGCAACCCATATCTAATTATTGAATATACTTTCTTCACATTTCAAGATTTATTTGAAGCTATTAAGCTCTTGGATTATTTTATTGTCAAGAGAGTTATTAGCATTTTACTATTTAGCTACTTAGGCTATATTACTGCTTGCATTCTTCTATGGCAAAGAAAAAGAGGAAAGACTAGGTGGTTTAAAAAAATAATGAAGATTAATGTTCAGCCCACCTACTCCTATGAAGCGATCAAATTGGCCTATTCTATCTCCCTATTAGGTTGGAGAATATTCTGAAGTTAAAGATACAAATCATCACATGCCTTTACATTCAAAGAATACTATGATGGGCACACTACATTTTCCCCCAAAAGTTCAAGAGCAACGTGAGGGTTTTTACCCCCTTCATAGAGAAGAATATCCTCATGGGTTTGATCCATTCTAAAAGTAATTTTATTCTCAGCCCATTGATACACCTCAAAATGTGGAACTTATGATCAGCCTATTCATGATGGTTATGGAAAGTCTCAACATGAAAAAATAAAAGCCACAAGATCGAATTTCTACTCATCATGAAGATAGAGAAAGAAGACATGAAGACAATTATTCTCATGGTCATCATTTCTTTTGATCATTATTCTTTTGATCCACATTCCTATGGACAACATCCCTATGGAAATAATTTTATTGGGCAACACCCCTATGCATAACTTCATTATGGTGGTCACTATTCTTATAGCAAAGAGAATAAAGATGATCGTCATCACCAACTTTGAGGGAGATATACCTTTACCCAATGATCTAGATAAATGGATCAGCAAAATGGAAATGTATTTTACTTTCTATCCTAGGAATGATGAGGCAAAGATTTGTTACACAACCTTACACTTAGAAGCATATGCTCAATATGATAATAGGTATATAGAAAAGAATGGACATAGAAAAGCATTTACCATTTGCATTCCAACTTCTCCTTGCATACTCTTCCAAATGGTATAGCTATACAATCATAATAGACAATTCTAATCACTTTCTAGATCTATCCATGTATGTTGAGGGGATTTTAGACTCAACCAAACTTTAAAAATACATTTTTGGGCTTGCTATAGCACTCTCATTAGAGGTAGGAGCTATGCAACCTGCTAGTTCATGAAGCCATCCAATTGCCTAAGAAATATACTCAAAAGTATCATAGGAAAATGGAAAATTTTAAGCCCAAAATAGGGGTTGTTTCTCAATCACAGTAGTCCTCCAAAGTAGGGAATTGTTTGAGCCAATAAAGGATGGCTATAAGCAATAGGGAAGAATTGTAATATATTTAGCAAGATACCTACTTTTCTCTAAGAAGCTAGGAAGAAGAGGAGTTTAGTGTAGAATTATTAATAATACCTTATCACACTCACATAGGTATAAAAGGGAAAGACATGTAATTTTTCTCATCTTTTTGGAACATTAATACATTACTGTCTTTTACCTCACCTTCTTGTTCACAGCTTCTATGGCTTCTCTTCTTTTTCAGACTTTCTCTCTTCTTTTCTAGTATTTCTCTCACCTCATCACTCTCTCTCTCTCTTTTGCACCTCATCTTCTTTCTCTTTTGTAGTCTTCTCTTTCCTCTTTCTCTCTCTCCAGTCATCTGCTTGACAATGATATGAGAGCGTTGTCTTCGATCCATTTTTCTCCTCTTTTTCTTCATAGTCAGTCCTAATTTTTATCATAAAAACCAATTTCACACAACTACTACATGTACAAGACATGGACAGTGATTAGCATTGACTTGCAAGACATCTATAGTTGGAAGAAGACTAATTTGGAGATCTTTGAAGATGGAAGGGATAGATATGGTGGTGAATAGACAAAATAGTAGGTTGTCATCAAACTTTCATGTAATTTTTGGGAGGTACTTGGTAATATAGGATAACCGGACTTGGAGAAGACTTAAATCTCAGTTACTTTTTGGGGCAAAGCTTTCTTCTTCTTCTTTTCAACTTGCTTGAAGCTTCTATTGTAGATTTCTCAAAATTTCTCTTCCTATGTGGATCAAGGGCATCAGCCACACCATTGCTTCATGATGATTCTTTATGCTTCATAGAGCATTTTCATTACCATTTCTTGCTATAGAAGATGCTACATGGATAGCCTAGCACAGACTAATTCATACTTGAGATGCTGTACTTCTTCTTGAAGCCCCATTCTAATCAATCTTTGCAACTTAACACTTGCTTCATGAGGTCACATTGATCAATATAACTACCTATTCTTCATCCTTTTATTCTCTTGAAACCCTAACTGAGTAGTCCATGGATAGCCATGAAATCTTCAACTCATTTCTCATTAATTTCTTAAATAGCCTCCATCATTTCAACCTTGGGACTTGTTTCAAGAAAGATTCTTGAAGAAATTGCAAGGATTGAGCAATAATGGTCAAGGATTAACCTTCAAGAGCTTCTATGGAGTAAAAATTTGGGGAAAATGGATTTAATGCTTCTATCTCAAGCTTTTGAAGCTTCAAGATTGCTTCTAAGCGTTAAATGCACAAGGATTGAAGATTCTTTCATCAACATTAATCAACTGGAGGCTTTATCAAGCATTTGGGGATTATTCAAGACTTTATCAAACTAACAAAAGGTATTCCTCTTCAATTCTTAATCTCTCTCATTCGTCCAATTATTGGCCTTCATCCAATTGATTGAGAGATTAAATAATTGCAAAATTTCCACCAAATTTCATCCCATCATTGGTTAAAAAAACCTATTCATGGAATGCTTAGTTAACTTGATTCATACTGGATTCAATCAGTGAATTTGTAATATTTCCATGCAATTAAAAGTTAGTTAGTTAATTCAAAAGTTAGTTAGTCAATTAATAAGTAATTAAGGTTTCTAACTAAAGTAAATACTAAATAACATTAATAACTAACAATTTTTATTTAATTAAAAATATATTTAAAAATCAAGAATTGTAATCCGACATTTTTATTAGATTGACAAAGACCGTAGCCACCCTTCATGGAAGTTACAATGTGAACGAGAGTTATGAGCCCTATTAATCACTAGTGTTAATGTGTATAGTATGGATGGCTCAAATATATTAGATTTTTGGAAAAAACTAGCATATTTTAGATCTTTTAAATATTACTTATTGTAAATATCCTAAAGAGATATGAAAATTTCTAGAAGTGGATGTCATGTAAAAAAAGGAAGTGATTTTTTAGCTAGTTTTGGAGATTTAGAGGGATTTGCAAAATCGCGCATGGTGTGATCGCAATTTACAAGTAGTGAACAACACTTCGAAGAACGAGAGAAAGAAGGAGTGATTTAAAAGATTTCTAAGCAAGTGTCTTGGATTTTTACCCCCCTTTTGGAGCCAATGGAACCATCGGATTTATGATTTGAGCATCAGATAACTGATTTTTCCAAGATCCCCTCCACAAAGAGCTCTTCTTCTCAGCCACAATCCTCCTTCTCTTGTTTAGCTATAAATATAAGGCATGGGAAGTAGTTATTATAGAGACGTACAAGGAAGTACAAGGAGACCCCGAGAGAGAGAGAGAGACACAGAGAGAGAGAGAGAGAGAGAGAGAGAGAGAGATGAGTTACCTCAAGAGGATGCAAGGGAGAGAATTAGCTCAATTTTTCCTATCTCAATATTTGATTAAGCCATCTTCTCTTACGCTCTCCCATCTCAAATTCATTCCTCCTTTATCTCTCGAATCTACTTGCAGACGATGGCCCCCAAGAGAAGAATGTTGGATGCGGATGGCAATCCTACAACCAGTAACAAAGCTTCGAGAGAAGGCATCACTTTCAATCCAATTGTGATACTGGTCGTAAGTAATGTATTTCCAAATTGATAGATGCTTGCTTTGATTCCCACATGAGATATGTTAGGTTCCAAACTATACCACGTGAGAATAGTGTTGAGATGACAAGCTCAACACATGCAGACATTGATGATGGACCGCCTGGTTAGATGGGTCCACACGTCTACACTTAGCACATCGGTGGTTATTATGACTCTCACATGGCCACTGACTCATTACTTATTATATTCAGGTTGTTACACCTATTTACAGCTGGCATAGTTATAGCAACAGTCGACTAGTGTAGTCGGTTATGCATTGTTTGACTTAGTAGGCCACTTTCCTTTATGTTGTATCTTATCTATACTTTGTGTACATTGTAAAGTGTGTGGAAAAAGAAGAAGAAACCAGCAAGAAAAGGTTTTGGCCTCCATCTCTCTTCTTGTCTCTTGAGTGAGCTTCTCCTTGTGCATTCTATGTGTGTTCGGCGCAACATCTTGAGCACGTCCCCCCACCACGTGATTCTTGATATGGTATCAGAGCCACAGCACTGAGAGAGGCTGATTTCAAAGGCTAAAGTAAAGGAGAAGAAGCAAGGTTCGAGCAAGCAAGCCATGGGTAAGAAGCTCTCCCATCCTTCCACTCTCTCTCTTGGATAGTGCCTGTGGAGGCACCGGAAGCAGGGCATAGCAAAAATCTCAGATTGCAGTGAGATTTGGTGTACACTTCTTACCCGTTTTAGAGCCGCAAAAATCCAAGAGATAGAGTGGAAGGATGGGAGAGCTTCTTACCCATGGCTTCTTGGATTTGGTGTGCACTTTTTACCCGTTTTAAAAGCCCTATTTTAGAGCCGTAAGGTTGCAGACAGCAGTTCAAGATACCCTACAATTTCAGTTGTGTCTGCTGTATACAGGTGCACAGGTTACAAATTTCAGATCTGTAAGTTCAAAGGTGTTTACCAGCTAATAAACACAAGGCTTATTTGCAAACTAGTTGCAAATTGCATGTATTGTTGAGCAGACAATGAAAAAGGCTATCTGGTGTATTGGTGTGCACTACAGGTCGAGGGTTGCATAATATTTGCTTGTTGTTTGGTATTAGTTTTGTGATAATGGCAGAGAACAGTGGAAACCCCATCATTAAGAAGCTCGATAAGAATAACTACCCTTCATGGAAGTTCCATGTCACGAACTTCCTTATTGGAAAAGGCCTCTACGAGTTTGTTTCAGGTGAAGAAAAGGAGCCGGAGGTGAGTGATCCTCCAACTGCAGAAGAGACAAAGGCATGGAAGGAATGGAATGCAAAAGACAAAAAGGTCATGTATTGACTGTCTGTAGTAATTGACAATAATATGCTGGGATATATTAGAAATACAGAGAATTCATATACAGCTTGGACCATACTTGAAAGTATGTTTTTCGTAAATACAAAGGCACGAAAGATTCAACTCAAGCAAGAGTTGAATACATTGAAGAAAGGGAAGATGTCTATCAATGAGTATGCACTGAAGGTAAGGAGCATTACAGATGCCTTGGCAGCGATTGATGCAATGCCCGATGATGATGATTTGGTGTCGTCTACCTTGGGTGGACTTAACAATGAAAAGTCTTGGAAGTCTTTTGTAGCTTTTGTATATGTCAAAAAGCCATTTCCAAATTTTGATGAGTTGGTCTCCCTTATGATCACTGAAGAGATCAATATGCAGAGTGAGACATCTGAAAGAAGTGGTGAACAGGTCCAAGCTTTCTACTCCAGTTCAGGAAGGGGACGTGGCAAGTTCTCTTCAAGCGGCCGTGGTAGTGACAACCAGCAAAACTGATTGAATCAGCAATTTGGCGATATGCAGGTTTCAGGAGGTCGTGGTAACTTTAGAGACAGGGGGAGCTTTAGAGGAAGAGGTGGATGGCAGAACAAAGGTTTTAATAACTTTGGTATTGTGTGTCACTACTGTGGCAAAATAGGTCATATTGTAGCCCAATGTTATGCTAAAAAGATGATATTCGCAGTGGTAAGTTGCAGCAAGGAAACTATGCATCGTCTTCACGACAGAATAAAGACAAAAATGAACGTTTGTTTGTTATGAAGCATATGCTGAATGCTGTTACAGGAAAGGGAACACATGATGATGTTTGGTATGTTGATTCAGGTGCATCCAATCATATGACCAACCATGCAGAATGGTTTTGGAGAGATGAACACTATATTAGGAAATTTGAGAATTTTCGTGCACTTCGGAAATCCCCAATATCTTTATTATTTGACCACATGGTCAAATCTTATTGTTTTACTTAAAGGTGGAGTCTATCGTAAATATTATATAAGTTACCTTCCCAAATCCTACTTTCAAATTTGGATCAAGATTTAGCCACACGGTCAAATATTTATCACTTATTTGAATTTGGGACTTGGAAATTTTCCAAATTCTCTAATATAGTATTGATGCAGGATTTGCAAAATGCAGGTTATGTGAAGACGGGTGATGATTCATGCCACCTAATTTCACACATTGGAAAAGTTTCCTTGTCCTTGCATGATGGTAAGACAAAGAGTCTTTCAGATGTATTACATGTCCCATCTATTACAAAGAACTTGGTGTTAGTCGGTCAAATGGTAGAGCAAGGGCTGCAAGTCAGATTCAATGCAAAGGGTTGCTTTGTAGAAGACTTCAATGACAAGTGCAAGTTGGTAACAAAGGGAAGTAGAGTTGGACGTATGTTCACTCTGGATGCTGGAATTCGTACTATGAATGCTGCTATGTATGCTAAAGGAAAAGGTGTTGTTGCAGATATTGAAATTTGGCATAAACGCATTGGGCATGCAAATGTACAAAGGCTGAAATTAATGCAGTCCAAAGGGTTGTCTACATTTAGAGTTACAGAATTTCATAAGGTATGCGAAGCATGTCAGTTTGGTAAGCAGGCAAGACAACCCTTTTCACATGACAGAGATGTAAGCAAAAATATCCTTGATGTTGTGCATACAGATATTTGGGGGCCTACACAAAATGTATCTCTTGGAGGCAGTTCATACTTTGTCACATTCATTGATGATTGTTCTAGAAAGCTGTGGATATATTTTATGAAGGAAAAGAGTGAAGTGTTTGAGCACTTTAGAACTTTCAAGGCTTGAAAGAGAAACAGGCTTGAAAGTAAACTACTTGAGGTCAGATGGAGGGGGAGAGTACCTCTCGAATGAGTTTAGTGATTTTCTGAGGTCTCATGGGATAAAGAGACAATTCACATGCAGGTATACCCCACAGCAAAATGTTGTTGCAGAAAGGAAAAATAGGCATATTGCAGAAGTTCCACGCGCCTTGATGGCTGAAAAGAATATGCCTAAGCATTTTTTGTCTGAGGCTGTTCATACTGCTATTTATATTATGAACAGAACTCCCACAACTGCAGTTCATGGGATGGATCCTGAAGAATGCTTTACTGGCAAGAAGCCTGATAATGGGACCTAAAATCGGCCGGCACTGGCTATAGCACTAGCCAAACCTCATGCTCATGATACACAAACACCCTCACGGCCTCGCAGACCAGGAGTGTCAATCTAATGCTAAAGGACAAACTGCCCTAAAGCTTAATTCATGCATTTATAGTTTATAGTCCAATGTTTCCCTTAAACTCCTCAGAGGGAGAACCCAAAGTACATATGCAATGCCACGGTCGCACACACACATAGGAGGCACTCCCCCGACTAGTAATCGGAGTCCCACTGCACCTCTCCTACATCATAGGGATTGGCCCTTTGATGCGCTGCTAGACATATAGAACATTTCCACACATACTCCTCTCAAGGTACCAATATTTTACGTTCCAGGATGTATCATTCTTCACCACACTTTCCCCTCAGGACCCAACGACTAACCTACAGCTTAGAACATCCTCTCATGCTCATCGTTGGTCACAACCTAAGGAAAACAAGTGCCATGCATCCATGAGGTTTTTTGTGATACCTTTTAATTATTATGCTTAATGAAAATTGTGTATGGCTATGTACTCAGACAAAAGAAAAGTCAGCCTCGTGAATGGTGCATAAAGCATTCTTTCCATGAATTTTACTAGCGTATGCTGCATTGAAAGAAGGCACCGAGCCATATGCTCATGCTACCATCCTCTTTATTCAAACTGTTTCCTATATGCCAAGTGCAATGCATAAATCAAATCTTTTCTTTATCTTTCAGTATTTCAATCCCTCTTCATTCAAATCTTAACATTTTGCATCATTGATCGGTTAGATAGGGTTTCTATGCATTTCTCTCGTTTAAAAGAATAATAAATACGCACAAAACATAGAAACGGGGACAAACCGAGGCCAACCTCATGCTTTGCCATCGTTATACATTGCACAAACATAGATATAATTTTCCCTAATTTTCCTCAGCCCGTTTTCTATTTTTCCCTAATTTTAAACCCATTTTTCCCATTTTGTGGGTATTTTTTTCTATTTTTCTTTAATAAATAATGATTGAAAATGAAAGTTAATTTTGGGTTGTGACCCTTAGGTTCATTAACAGAAAAAACTCAAATTTAGTTGGTGTGACATATCATATTTCCTATTTAAATAGCAAAACCCCCAATTTTACCCTTAAAACGCGTGTTTTTCATGTATTTTGACACTAATTCCAGCCATGTACCCTTATATTTTCTGATTTTCAGATTGCAAACAGTTGACACTCATGGAAAACAATATCATAATGAACTTTTATCCTATATGAACAAGGTTTCATAAAGCAAATAGAATAAAAAGATCATTTTCCTTTGTAAAAATAGCATTACCGCTTATTTTCAGGTTTCGGTTTCTTGTTCTTGGCTACGGGACTGATTTCCAGCATGCATTTAATACTCAGCATCTTCAAGAACAGTATTCTTCAAGTCTTCATCCATCCAGAAGCAATCCAGTCTCATTCGGACAAGCTTTCCTCCACCATTCTTCATTGTCTTCTTCCACACAAGAAGAGCCCCTTAAGGGAGAGGGAGGGAGGAGAGAGAAAGACTAGAATTGGCTCTCTTCATTCAGGCCACCGGCGAAGGACAGCGATATGCTCGGCCCACAAGGGGGAATCAAGGCCCAAGATATGTTCCATGGGTTGTATGCAACCCCCCAATCATGAGAGAGAGGAGAGAGGGCGCAAAATTTGGCGTGAAGATGACGCCTCCATCTCCTCCTTAATCTTCTCTCTCCACGTTTTTTCATCTTGTATGCTTAAAATTTTGAAGGGGGGGGGAGGTCCAAACTCAAAAGGCATGCCTAATTTTGGCCTCCCAAGTGTCCAACTTTTCATATCTTGACCATTTTGTGGCCATTTCCCCGTCCCGGCCTCCCAAGTGCCCAATTTTGGCCTCCCGATTTTGGCCTCCCAAGTGTCCAACTTTTCATATCTTAACCATTTTGTGGCCATTTCCCCGTCCTGGCTCCAATTCGAGTGCTGTAAATTTCTGCGCATTCGGCTTTACATCCCGCATTGATTGATAACTCCTGACAACACGCACGACAGTCTGAAAAATTATGAAAAATCCACAAGTGTCGCTTGGGCGCCTTTTAAAAGTTGTATTTCACTTGGTGCTTAAAATTGTCCTAGCTGGAGCCGCCACCTTCGATGTTGAATATTTTTTCCCTAAATTTTGGATTTTTTGGCAAATTTTAGGCACATCCCGGGTTCAAAACTCCGCTCTCACATGATGTATCACACTTGAAGGTATTTGACTGTGTTGCATATGTTCATGTGCCAGATGAGCTACGGAAGAAGCTTGATCCAAAGGTAGAAAAATGTGTCTTTATTGGATACTCTTTAGAGTAGAAAGGTTATCGCTGTTATAACCCTGTCACATGTAAGTTCAGAGTGAGCAGGGATGCCATCTTTGATGAAATGAGTAGTTGGTATGCATCTAGTGGTGATGCATTGGATGATGATGATGATCATGACACTCATGTGCAGGCTGAAAAGTAAGAATCATGGATGCTTAGTGGAACAAAGACATCATCTGGTAGTCCATGGTCTGGGAGACTAAGGAGTAGCTCTACATCTTCAGGTGCATCTAGTAGCACTATACAGGTAAAGACAAAGGAAAGAATAAAGTGTCAGATGGCATTGATGCAATTCTTGATGGAGACTCCAGTGGCTCAGAGAGCTTGGATGATGAGCTTGGCATTCCTTCTTTCAGGACACTAGGTGTACAGAGAGCTCATAGTAATGTAAAGGCTCCATTGAGTGATCCGGTGGTACGCAGATCTAGCAGGGTCACATACCCTGTTAAAAGATTTAGTTTTGAAGGTTATGGAGCTCACTTTTATGCTTATATGGTGAAACTAGTTGAGGATATTGAGCCCACTTGTTTTGAGGATGTTGTTGGTCATACTCATTGGGATGCAGCAATGGATGAGGAGATGGCTGCATTAGAGGCCAATAAGACTTGGAATCTAGTATCATTGCCGAAGGGCAAGAAAACTATTGGATGTAAGTGGGTTTATAAGATTAAGCACAATGCAGATGGTTCTATTAGTAGGTACAAAGCTAGGCTGGTTGCAAAAGGCTATGCCCAGACATATGGCATAGATTTTGATGAAACCTTCAGTCCAGTTGCTAGGATGGCAACTGTCAGATATGTGATTGCTTTGGCACTAGCCAAAGGTTGGAGGTTGCAGCAAATGGATGTGAAGAATTCCTTCTTGCACGGTGATTTGCAAGAAGAAGTGTATATGGATCAGCCAGCAGGTTATGAAGATTTAGAGCATCCCACGTATGTATGCAGGTTGAAGAAGGCCCTCTATGGGCTCAAGCAAGCACCTTGAGCATGGTCTGACAAGATCAGAGAGTATCTTGTCAATATTGGCTTTTATGTTTCTGATGCTGATCACTCACTTTATGTGAGAAAGGGAGATGCAGGTTTGGTCATCATAGTCATCTATGTGGATGACTTGATTATTACAGGTGATAGTGATAGTGGGATTGCTGAAGTCAAGGACTTTTTGAAGAAGAAGCTTGAGATGAAGGATTTAGGAGAGCTAAGGTACTTCCTTGGCATTGAGGTGATCAGATGTGATGATGGTATATGGTTGTCCCAAAGACAGTATGGCTTAGATATGTTGTCCAAGTATGGTATGACAACATGCAAACCACTTTCAGTCCCGTTGGAGCAGAATGTAAAGCTGAGTGCTGATGTTGGGGATGAGATAGAAGACCCTACTATGTTTAGGAGGATAGTGGGGAGTTTGATCTACATGACCATTACAAGGCCGGGCTTGAGCTACGTTGTTGGTCTTGTGAGTCAGTTTATGCAAGTACCTAAAAAGCCACATTTGGATGCAGTCAAACGCATATTGAGATATGTGAAGTCCACATTACATTATGGACTTTTCTATGAGGCAGGTACAGATGTATAGGTGTTTGGATACATAGATGCAGATTGGGCTGGTAGTATGTCTGATAGAAGATCTACCAGTGGATACATGTTCTCTCTTGGTAGTGCAGCAATTACTTGGAGCAGCAAAAAGCAACCTACAGTTGCTTTGTCAAGTACAGAGGCTGAGTATAGAGGTGTTGCTGTAGCAGCATGTGAGGTAGTATGGCTATAAAAGTTATTGGTTGATTTAGATGTGCAGGTGGTGTCAAGATTGTGGGAGAGAAGGAAGGAGTCTCACTTGTAGCTTTCTTGCTTGCATAATGGGGGAATACACATACAGGTGGAGGCTGAAAACAGTTTTCCTCTTCTTAGTTGTGTAAGTCAAAAAGAACTCTAGTACAAAGAAATAGAAGAACCCTATATATGGGTCTCAAACCAAACTCAACTAACTAAGGTGGCATACTAACTGAGCCACGAACTAGAGTAGATAAGGATAGCTGTCATCTAGCTATTATTCATGGGTGGCGTACCAACCGCATCTGCAACTAACAAGTCGGTGACATAAATGCACAACGGTCACCCTGGCATACCACGAGTGGAGCTCGATATCTCAACACTTCCCCTCGAGCTCAATCCCAATTCCTGCACACCAAGCAGGTCTCTGAACTTGCGCAGCTTCTCTGTGCCCAATGCCTTTGTAAATATGTCAGCTACGTGATCCTCTGTGCTGACATAAACTAGATCAATAAGACCTAGTAAAACCCTCTCCCGCACATAGTGATAATGCACCTCAATGTGCTTTGTTCTAGCATGATAGACTGGGTTATTTGCCAAGTGTATACTACTCATGTTGTCACAATAAATGACAACTGGCCCATTTGTAGGCTGATGCATATCATAAAGTAGCTTATGCAACCAAGCTACCTCACATGCAGCCATTGCTGCACCCCTGTACTCAGCCTCTGTGCTCGACAAGGCAACTGTAGGATGCTTCTTGCTGCTCCAAGTGACTGCAACACTCCCAAAAGAGAACACATATCCACTGGTAGATCATCTATCAGAAATACTACCATCCCAATCAGCATCAGTGTATCTATGCAACTGTATCTAAACCCCAGTCTCATAAAATAGTCCATACTGCAATGCGGACTTCACATACCTGAGTATGCATCTAGCCGCATCCAAATGCGGTTTTCTTGGAGCCTGCATAAATTGACTTACCAATCCAACATCATAGCTCAAATCTGGCCTGGTAATAGTCATATAAATCAAACTTCCTACTATGCGTCTATACATAGTAGGGTCTTTGAGAAGCTCACCTACATCTGCACTCAACTTCACATTCTGCTCCAAAGGAATTGAAATAGGCTTACAGCCTGTCATCCCATATTTGGACAACATGTCCAATCCATACTGCCTCTGCAAGAGCCATATCCCACTTGGTGATCTAATCACCTCAATGCCCAAGAAATAACGCAACTCTCCCAAATCCTTCATCTCAAACTTCTACTTCAATAGCATTTTCACATGAAGAATATCTTCATCAATATCACCTGTGATAATCAAATCATCAACATAAATGACAAGCAGCATAATACCTTTCTCTGTTTTTCTCACATAAAGTGAGAAATCTGCCTTGGAAATCTAAAAGCCAATAGTGACAAGATACTGTCCTATCTTGTCAAACCATGCTCTAGGTGCTTGCTTCAAGCCATACAAGGCTTTCTTTAACCTACAAACAAACTCAGGATGAACAGCATGCACATAACCTAGTGGCTGCTCCATATAGACCTCTTCTTGCAAATCACCATGCAAGAAGGCATTCTTTACATCCATCTGATGTAAAGACCATCCCTTTGATGCAATCATAGCAATGACTGCTCTTATGGTTTCCATCCTTGCAATCGGACTGAATGTTTCTTCATAATCAATGCCATATGTTTGTGCATACCCCTTGACTACTAATCTTGCCTTGTATCTGTTCACAGAACCATCTGCATTGTGCTTCACCTTATAAACCCACTTACAACCAATTGCATTCTTATCTTTTAAAGGCAAAGGTACCAATTCCCATGTAGCATTTGCTTCCAAAGTATCCATTTCTTCATCCATGGCTTTCTTCCATTTTTCTTTTCCCATGGCTTGTTCAAAAGAAGTGGGTTCTGGTTCCTGTATCACTTTGACTATATAGGCATAGTGAATGGCTGTAAATCCATCATATTTCAGCCTATCCACAGGATACCTAGCTCTGGTAGACCTGCGCAAAGTAGGTTCACTCCCAGGTGCTCTCAAAACATCCCTGGTGTTCCTTACTCCAGGTGTAACAATAGAAGGAATACCCAACTCATCATCAATGCTCTGTTCTGAGCCACTGGATTCACCATCCACATAAGAGTGACCTTCATTCACATCAAACATGGGTTGATCTACCTTCTCTTTTCCTTTTCATGAAACCTGCATACCATTATCTGCATTGTTTTGAGGAGATTCTCCTGATCTCAATCTACCTATCCATGGCGAAGAATGTGAACCACTGCTAGAGGACACTCCAGGTCCACTAATATTTTGTGACTGCTGCTGTGAATTCGGTGCAGCATTACCATTTTGTGCATCTACATCATCAATCACATTTACTGGTTTATACCAGCTACTCATCTCATCAAAAACAACATCTCTGCTCACTGTAAACTTACGAGTAGAAGGGTTATAGCATCTATACCTGCAGAGAGTAACCAATAAAGATGCACTTCTCAACTTTTGGATCCAACTTGGATCTCAACTCATCTAGCACATGAACATAGGCAATGCAATCAAAAATCTTCAAATGAGAAATATCTGGTTTCCTACCAGTATACCTCTCCTCTGGAGTCATCCCATGTATTGCTGCAGTGGGAGTCCTGCTCATTATGTAGCCTGCTGTAGCAACTGCTTCAGCCCAGTAAAAATCTGGCAAGTCTTTTTCGTTGAGCATGGCATAAGATACCTCTCCAATATGCCTATCTTTCCTTTCTGCAATTCCATTTTGTTGTGGGGTATGACTGCATGAATATTGCTGCTTTATGCCATGCTCCTGCAGGAACCTTGCAAACTCATTTGAGAGGTACTCTCCCCCTCCATTTGACCTTAGGCATTTTATTTGCAGGCCTGTTTCTTTTTCAACCATAGCTTTAATAGTTTTGAAACGCCCAAACACTTCACTTTTCTTTTTCATAAAATACACCCAAAATTTTTTGCTATAGTCATCAATAAAAGTGACAAAATAATGAGAGCCTCTAATAGATGCAGCTTTAGTAGTCCACACATCAGAGTGGATTAATTCCAATGGCTTCTTACTCTCTTGAACATGTCTAGGAAATGGTTTCCTTGCATGTTTTCCAAATTGACAAGCTTCACATACCTTATGCATTTCTGCAACCTTGAATTTAGGCAATCCTGCAACAATATTTTGGGCTTGCATTGATTTAAGTCGTTGTACATTAACATGACCAATGCATTTATGCCAGATATCAATATCTGCAACTACACCAGTCCCATGTGCAAACATTACTGCACTCAATCCAGGCATGTCTACATCCAACGTAAACATTCTGCCCTTCTTCTTTCCTTTTGCTATCAAGCGACCTTTATTTTTCATATCCTCAACAAAGCATCCATGAGAATTAAATCTGACCTGCAAGCCTTGCTCAACCATTTGACCAACAAAAACCAGGTTCATGGTGATATTCAGGACATGAAATACATCTAACAGGTATTTCTTTTTCCCATCCTACATAGACAAAGGAATTTTTCCAATCTGTACAATAGGATATGCAGTATCATCACTAGTCTCCACAAATCCTGGTTTGTCCATTTTCCTTGCATCCTGTATCCATTCTACATGACCTGTCATGTGGTTTGATGCACCTGAGTCAACATACCACACATCGTTGCTTTCTTCTGCACTTGTCACAGAACTGGTCATGTGCTGCACCATAAATAAATGCTCATTTCTATCATCACCCTGTCTACTAGAAGATGCATAATTTCCTTGTTGCAATTTTTCATTCATGATGTCATTCTACTTTTTGTAGCAGTCTTTAGCCATATGACCCATTTTACCACAGTAGCAGCATTCAACATTGTTGTTTGCATTTTGGCCTCTTTGCCATCGACCACGACCTCTTTGGCTCCCCTTGCCTCTAGAGTTACCACGTCCTCCTCCATAGGACTAGTTTTCTTGAGTTTGCTGCATATTCTGATTTCTACCATAGCCTCCTCTACCTCTACCTCTACCTCTTCCAGCATTTGAGTAGAAGACAGCTTCTTTTGAAGTTCCTCCTGAAGAAGATGCACCACCATTTCTCTGCTCCTCAGAAATTAGAAGAGCAATCAACTCCTCAAAATCAAGAAATCTTTCACGAACGGAAATCGATGTTCGGAACTGTGCATAATCCTTTCCTAGACCATTCAAGGTCACAAAAACTAAATCATCATCTTCCACTGGCGACCCAATGGAAGCAAGTGCATCTAGAATCTTCTTCACCTTCATGTGGTAGTTATTGATGCTCATACTTTCTCTTTGCACATTGTGCAACTCTTGCTTGAGCTGCATTTTCCTGGCTTGTGTATTTGTACTATACATTTTTGACAAAGTATCCCATGCCTCCTTTGGCATACTTGCATCCTGAATATGCACAATCATAGAGTCTGAAATACTGATAGACAGCCAGTACATAACTTTTCTAGCTCTCTCATGCCATCCTTTAAATGCCTACATTTTTTGTTGATTGGGAACATCAGAAAGAACTGGTTCTTTGTCGTTTCCTGTAACGAATTCCCAATATCCTTTTCCCATAAGGAAGTTCGTCATTCTAAACTTCCATGCTTGGAAGTTGTTCTTGTCAAGCTTTTCAGTGACAATCTGTGAAAGAGAATCAGACGCCATTACAGAACACTGCAAAAAATTCTGTCACTGCAAAAAACACAACTTCAGCCTCACAAGGGCAAATCTGCAAAACTGACGAAAGTGGTATTTGACCACACAGTCACTTCCTAGTGACGATTTTGCATCAACAGGCAACAAGGATGATTTTGTAACTCCCAATGTCTCTGCACACAGGCATACATTGCAATTTCTACAGAAACTTTTCACCGACTTGTAGAACAGTGGTCGCATAGCAAAAAACAGGGCCTTTTCCTGAGTACATGCAGAAAACTTCCGCCTCCAAAACAGGCCCCGAAATGGGCTCGAATCAAAAAAATAGGGTAACCATGGGCTGAAGCCCTCTCCCGCAGCATATACTGCCCTCTTGCTATACCGCGAAGGGCGTCTCAATCTGAGACAATGCACTCTTCCACTTTCCGGCTGTGCTACCTGCAGAGACTTGCTCCCAAACTCGAAAAATGAAAGCAATACTAGTCCTCTTACCAGAATGCCGCGAACTTGGTTTGCTTTCTTGAGCTCCTTACCACGAACCAGTCTCTAATACCATGTCAAGATTGTGGGAGAGAAGGAAGGAGTCTCATTTGTAGCTTTCTTGCTTGCACAATGGAGGAATACACATACAGGTGGAGGCTGAAAACAATTTTCCTCTTCTTAGTTGTGTAAGCCAAAAAGAACTCTAGTATAAAGAAATAGAAGAACCCTATATATGGGTCTCAAACCAAACTCAACTAACTAAGTTGCCATATTAACTGAGCCATGAACTAGAGTAGATAAGGATAGCTGTCATCTAGCTATTATTCATGGGCGGTGTACCAACCGCATCTGCAACTAACAAGTCGGTGACATAAATGCACAACGGTCACCCTGACATACCACGGGTGGAGCTCGATATCTCAACAAGTGGAAGGTCCAGTTGTCATTTATTGTGACAACATGAGCAGTATACAGTTGGCTAGGAACCCTGTGTTCCATGCCAAGACAAAACATATTGAGGTATACTACCACTTTGTGAGAGAGAAGGTACTACCAGGTGAGATTGACTTGGTGTATGTCAGCACACAGGATCAAATAGCTGACATCTTCGCGAAGGCATTGGGTACAGAGAAGCTTCAAAAGTTTCAAAGCTTACTTGGAGTTGCAGAGATGCAGTTGAGCTTGAGGGGGAGTGTTGAGATGACAAGCTCAACACATGCGGACATTGATGTGGACCGCCTAGTTAGATGGGTCCACACATCTACACTTAGCACGTTGGTGGTCATTATGACTCTCACATGGCCACTGACTCATTACTTATTATATTCAGGTTGTTACACCTATTTACATCTGGCATAGTTATAGTGCCAATCGATTAGTTAGTCGATTATGCATTGTTTGACTTAGTAGGCCACTTTCCTTTATGTTGTATCTTATCTATACTTTGTGTAAATTGTAAAGTGTGTGGAAGAAGAAGAAGAAACCAGCAAGAAAACGTTTTGGCCTCCATCTCTCTTCTTGTCTCTTGAGTGAGCTTCTCCTTGTGCATTCTGTGTGTGTTCTCGACGCAGCATCTTGAGCAAGTCCCCCCACCACACGATTCTTGACAAATAGTTCGTTGAAGAAGATAAACTTCGTCTCGATTATTTGAAGGATTGAGTTTTCCAAATGCATGTATCAAGAGAAGTTAATTGCATTTAGATGCTATGCAAAAACTTCATAAACAATATTTAAGGCCTCAAATATTGTTGACTTCCCATCCACGCATTAGTAGGCGTGTTTTCATCACTTTGAAGGTATATGTTGCAACTTGCACGCCTCATGGATTGCATGGCAAGAAACTTAGTCTAAAAGGGAATCATTTTTGAAACTCTAGATCTTGTCCAAACTCTTGCTAATAGCACGATTTGATAGCTCATGTTTGATAGATTGGGATCCTGATGACGTGGGTAGTTAGTACAAGCAATGTTCATAAAGATTAAAACTAAGATGCCTTGATATCTTTCTGATAACTACAACTTTCACTAGTCCAATTTAGGGTTGGGTTATTGATCAATGTAAGTGACCTATAGAAATTACTTATTGTACAATATTTGAAACCTTAGCTTATGCCCTAGTTGAGGGAAGGGAGTGTTAAGTAAATTTTTCATAATATCGCTCCTAGATCCCAAGGGGGAGAGTGAATATGCAATGGAAAGGTTATCACATCTATTATTGCATTGTTTAGAAAGATATAATTGGTTTTATTGGTTATTCAAACGTGCTTTTACATTCAACTAATTATTAAATTGTCGTTTGGATGATTATTCCAAGTACTTGTGATTTATGGTAAATGCATGGCAAGGGTTTGTGATGACAAGTTGCCATGGGAATAAATGAATGTTTTCTTGGAAAATGATATTAGGGTTGAATGCCTTATTTTTGCTTGATTCTTAAAGGATTTAATTAAGGAAATGATATTTTGCACACGTGGATCATCTCCAAGATTGCACCGCGGATTAACTCGAGAAGGGCACTACTCGATTCATGGGCCGAAGGTTGAGTGGTGAAAAGGCACCATAATTTCCATTCTTTATCTACAATAGGATCTTCCAATGCCACAGACGTTGGATCCACGGACATCCTCAACTTGGCAAGGGGTGTCCAGAGTGACCCACAAGTGGCCTAGGTGTGAAACACTATTTCTGTGGTTGGCCTTTTCACCACTCAACCTTCGGCCCATGAATCGAGTAGTGCCCTTCTCGAGTTAATCCGCGGTGCAATCTTGGAGATGATCCACATGTGCAAAATATCATTTCCTTAATTAAATCCTTTAAGTATCAAGCAAAAATAAGGCATTCAGCCCTTATATCATTTTCCAAGAAAACATTCCTTTATTCCCATGGCAACTTGTCATCACAAACCCTTGCCATGCATTTACCATAAATCACAAGTACTTGGAATAATCATCCAAACGACAATTCAATAATTAGTTGAATGTAAAAGCACGTTTGAACAACCAACAAAACCAATTATATCTTTCCAAACAATGCAAGAATAGATGTGATAACCTTTCCATTGCATATTCACTCTCCCCCTTGGGATCTAGGAGCGATATTATGAAAATTTTACTTAACACTTCCTTCCCTCAACTAGGGCATAAGCTAAGGTTTCAAATATTGTACAATAAGTAATTTCTATAGGTCACTTACGTTGATCAATAACCCAACTCTAAATTGGACTAGTGAAAGTTGTAGTTATGAGAAAGATATCAAGGCATCTTAGTTTTAATCTTTATGAACATTGCTTGTACTAACTACCCACGTCATCAGGATCCCAATCTATCAAACATGAGCTATCAAATCGTGCTATTAGCAAGAGTTTGGACAAGATCTAGAGTTTCAAAAATGATTCCCTTTTAGACTAAGTTTCTTGCCATGCAATCCATGAGGCGTGCAAGTTGCAACATATACCTTCAAAGTGATGAAAACAAGCCTACTAATGCGTGGATGGGAAGTCAACAATATTTGAGGCCTTAAATATTGTTTATGAAGTTTTTGCATAGCATCTAAATGCAATTAACTTCTCTTGATACATGAATTTGGAAAACTCAATCCTTCGAATAATCGAGACATCCTTTAGAAATTGGACCCTTAGAAATTGTTAGGATAGAACCCTGACTCATCCCATTATAGGGGATTGGAATGGGACTATGAGCTATGGGTAGAGAGGTTGAGTAGCGCGTCCGTCTCGTTTCCCATTCTCTTTGAACCAAGTGCGGCATGGATCTGCTTCAGCTTAGGTATCTCTGCCTAAAGTAGGATGTCTAGGACTCGACGCTAGAATGCTATCAGGAGACCTTGACCACTAGGAACCCAAATTCAGATTGATCCCAGAGTGAGTCTGACCGTGAACGTTTGCAAACGTTTCGGGACTTGAGAAACCCTAGGCGACAAACCCTGTAACATTCCATGGGAGTGCCGGGTAAAGTTGCTTAGATTCATCTCTCAATGGACCGCTAAAACATGTCGACAACTGGCACGTTATAGAATTAGAAGCTCTTGCTTGAAGTTTCAGGATAACATTCAATCCCATTGATTAAAGCCCAATTGGTTGATTACATTGCTTACTCTAATACACTGACTTGTTGATTATTGTTGATTCATATCAAATTATATCATAATCCATTGTAAAATGGTAAGTCAGTAGTGAGTCAGTAGTGAGTCATTGCGTAGTAAGACCCTCTCCCTATTCATTTTACCAATTTCAATGCTCTTGCATTTCATGGAAAGAGCTGAATGAAAATTTCACTAATGCATATCATGGTGATTGATTAGATAGCATGTTATTGCCATGTTAATATTCCCACTGAGGAAAAAGGTGGATGCCAGGGGAGATAGTGGGACAATAGAGAGGTGACCCTCCCCCACTATTAAAGATCCCGAAGGGGTGCAACAAACCGATCTAGGGGAAACTTTGCCCACCTCCCAGTGATTTGGAGCTTGTGTAGGAAGCCTATCATATCATTTTATCCCTCATGCTAGTACATCAAGTGGAGAATTAAAGATTGAAAAACTCTCAAAGACTCAAGTACCTTGAAGATCAAAAGAGGGTGAAACATGGATTTTATAGGACACTATAGAATATATACATGTTTTTACAGTTACCATCTTCATCATTGAAGTACAGGTGCAAATACTATAGGTTTTCCACAGATCTTATCCAACTCTGTATAGGGTTTGGTAGCCATTAGGTATTACCATTTTGCTCTCATAGGTGGAAACATAGTACTTATAGATTAAAACAAGGTGCAGGCCTGGACAATTCAGCCTCTCGGAGATTGAATTATAGAATTTTCTATTCTAAACTTGTTATAACGTGATATAGATCATATTGAAGTGGGTATCATTGGATTCATTTTGATTCAAAAAGTTTGGAAATCAAAGTTTTCAAGCTCAAATTATAGTCAGTTTTCTAACAGGGGTATTACAGGACTACACTAAGTCTATGGTAGGTCATAAGGAAAAGAGTAAGGCCCATGATAAATATGCTAAGAAAATAAGAGATTTTATGCTAGAAAATACACTTCAAGGTAGCCCCTAAAGATCCTCATATGTAATGAGAAATTAGTGTACTTAATAATACCATGTGTGAACATGAGAGTAGGCATGTCCAAAGGCATATGGAGTTGTTATCTAGAGTTGAACATATGGTATTATCTACTAGTTAAACGAAGTCTTCCATTGAGAAGTTGGTGGATTCCACTACCCAATCAAAGGCTTCGATTGAAAAATTAGTAGAATCCAATGCTCAAATTCGTGGATTCAAAAGAAAATGGGGACCAAAGAAGATAGGGAAAAAGCTCATTCAAATAGTGATCCCTTAGTCCCACTTCAGCCACCTAACAAAAATGGTCAATGTCATGGAATCATTGGAAAAAAGGGCATTTCCAATAGTCAATATGAAGTAGGTGAGACTTCACAAAGGCATGATGACCATTTGGGTAGTATGAATGGTACTAATTTCCAATCTTATATGTATGGGATGAATCGCCAACCCCCTAGAGATTCTCTACCATTGGGAAGGTTTCGCACTAGTTCTCAGCCACCTATTGAAAGATTACCATCTTATTTTGGAGGTTCAATGCCTACTAATCATGAGTAGTCTATTTTGGGATAGAAACCCTTTCATGAAGGGAGTTGAAGGATAAAATTATTTTGGAAAAGTACAATGGGACTCATCTTCACCATTCAATTTAGAGGAATGGATTTCAAAATTAGAATCCTATTTTGATATATTTTCTAGAACTAATGATAGTAAGATTCATTTTGCATCCTTATATTTGAAAGGATTTGCGCATACTCGGTGGAGATATATCAAGAAAGAGAGCATACTTGTAGAGAATTGGGATGCATTCTCAAGACACTTATGGCTGAAGTCTTTGTCTCTCCTCTTGAAAAAAGAAAAATTGGCACGAAGATGGTATGGATTAGAGCAAAGAGGCCTAAGTGTATGATATTATACAAAACCAATTCCTCAACCTTACCATGTATTAAGAGAGTATTAGTGATGAAGCTAAACTCCACAAGTATATGTATGGTTTAGAACCTACTTTGTCAGTTGATGTTATGGCACAAAACCCTACTATGGAAGCTCTTGCTCAACTGCCAAGACCCACAGACCGCTTATTGATTCAAGCATTTCAAGCCAAGTGTAATGGCTACCTCTCACATAGCTATATGCGCTCTTACACCTATGAGTGTAATGATCTTACCTTCATGCCTCAATGGAGTTTCCTCTTTTCCCAAGTTCTTCCCTAGTAGCTCCATGATCCAAGGTGGAAGCTCGATCCTCACGTTCCAAGCTCCATGCTCCATTGCCACACATGGTGTGAGAAAATAGAAGAGAAGAGAAAAGAGAAAAGAAGAGAGGAGAAGATGGAGAGCTTCTCCACCACGGTCCCTTACCCTCACACACTCACTCTGTGACTCCCTCTCTCAAGCACAACAAGAAAGCAAGAAGAAGAAGAAGGAGAGAAGAAGAGAGGCAGTTTTGGCCACACTCAAGAATGATCCTCTTCATGCACTTTTTCCCCTTTTATGCATGCCCTCCTCCTCTTTGGATGCCCATCCCTTTTTACATGATCGGAAATTTTGGCCTAAGCCCTCTTTCATTACTCATTCCTATTGTCATGGTTCCTTCACCCATGCCCATCTACATTTAGAAATTGCACAGAAGGGATCCTGATGCTCTTTTATAAAATGAATTACAATGTGCCCACAATGCTATTCAGTGCACTTGTTATTGTGTGCTTCCTTTTAAATTGAGGATTTTCTTACATTTTTCTGAGCTTCTCTTTCTCTTCCATTTTTTTCTTGCCTTGTGCAATCTTCCATTTTTGCCTTTCTGGGGCTTTTCCATTCCATCTTGGACTTCCAAAGGTATAACATTATCCCCCTTCTAGTGGAGTGCCAGTCCCATGGCACTTGTTGGTAAAGGCTTGGGTAGTTGATGGTTTGCCATATGGATCGATGATGGGGTTTTCAGCAGGTTAGCGATGAAGAAGAACACACCATAATGAATGAGAGGTTGTGGAGGCTAAGAATGGATCGAGTGGATGATGGGGGACCTGTGATGTTAGTGGTTGATCCCAAATGGCCGAATATACCTAAAAGTAAAAGGAAGTACACTACCTAGGGGTGTGCTTGCCTCACTGTGTAGTGCATGGTGTCTGTGCCAGTGGAATTGGGAGTTGAGTCAAACCTTAGGCACAAGCCTGTGGTGTTATCCCACACTTGAGGACCCAATTCATATACAAAGGGAGGTGTTGTGGGTGTGACTCTCAAGGAGATAGGTCTAGATGAGTGGGAGCTCCCTAGGTGTGTCCTGACCTTAAGGTGCCCTAAGTATGTGAAGTGGGGGAAGGGCTAGTGTGGTCCCTAGGTGCAGTGCTTGTGATGCTCATAGAATATAGATGGGTTGATTTCCTTGTTGTGCTTCTTTTCTTTCTACTTATTTTCTTCTTGTCCTTGTCCTTTTTCTCATCTTTTCTTTTCTCTTTTGCTTTTGCTTTCCTTCTTTTTTTTTGAATGAATAAATTTAATAATGGAGCATGCTAAGAGGGATCTCGTTGGTGAGTAGGGGCTACGTTGCATGGCGGCTTGAGAGCTTTACTAAGGAATGCACTACTTTGCAGATACCCCTTTAAGTTGGTTCTTACATCGAGTGGTGGCATAGATGAAAAAATGGGTGGTTACACCTAATGAATCTACTCTCACTCATATCTTCTAAGAGGTTCGTTCAAAATGATGACAAGAGAGTGGCTCTCATAATGAGATGCACCATTGCACAACTATCTATCCCAGCATTGAGATCCAAAAAGAGGGGTGGCAACTACTATTCTTCTATAGTAGGTTTTTGAAAACTTGTGACTTGCAAGCAAAAGGAGCTTATGGTTACCCGGTTGGTTAGATGCTAAATCTTCCATTTCATTCATTTGACTCAAAATTTCTCCTTATTTTATCATGACTTGCAATGATAATACACTTGTTTTAGTAATACTCACATAAGGAAAAGGTAGTTACATGGGGTGATGAAAGCAGAGTCAGGGCATGAGGAGAAATCCTTGAGGAAACCTGCTATAGATGGGCAAGGATTCCTTTTGGTAAATGTTAAGCTCTCTTTAGGGATTGAGGCATTTACATTGTAGATTAAAGGAAAGTCATATCTATCATGTATCTCCCAGTGAAAATCTACTCAAACCTTCTTTGGTAGGACATGTAGATAGAATCATCCTACTCATGGGATAAGGTGCTATAGAAAGAAATCCAGGCCTTAAACTAGAGTCCTAGATGTTCGTGCACCCATAGGTTGTGCCTCATATCCTTCTACCATATAGGGTACCTCCACTGTCATATCTTCCCAATAGTCTACATGTTCTTGCTGCCACCTTATGGGTGCCTCCTATATTCCTATAGCCACTGCCTTCTTTGTCTTGTTGAAAGCTTGATGATGTTCTCCACCACCCTAGGAGATAATAATCTATTCAATGTGCAAGGGAAAGTGAAGGAGAACTTGAAGGGATGGTTGCAGTTCTCCCATTGCTCCCACATTGCAAGTTCCTGGCCCCAGTTGACGGGATCACACTCTCAATTTGAGGGATGGCCATTTATGGAACTTGAAATTTCTTGAGTGTGTATTCCATCTACTTTCTACACATGTGCTTATCTCCACCATTTGTTCAGATGATGGTCGTGCTTCCTCCCCTTGCTCTTATAGTTGCACTTGTGGTTACATAGGGGGATTGGTTCCTGCACTTGTTCTTCTTCTTGATAGTCTAGTTTGAAATCAATATCTTCTTCCTTGACTGGCTCTAGCAACTCCTTTTGAGGTGGATGTACTTGCTGCTCTAGCTCCTCAAGCCCTAGCAAGGTGAGTTCTTGTATAGTTAAACTAGTTGAGAGTAGGTGAGAGCATTGCTCCTCTACTCCCAAGCTAGTGCTAGGCTTGGATGCATTGTCATGAAGTCCATGTTGTAGGGCCCTCTTTGTTAACTCTAGTTTTTTTCTTAGTTGATCCAATGTCTCTTCCTATCCTGGCTATATGATGTTCAATATTGTGCTTAAGAGCATGCATTATTGCTCCAATATTCCCATCTTAACAGAGCAGTCATGACTTTGCTTTTTGCCAGGAGGCACTCACTCTCAGAATTGGGCCAGGTTGTAGGCTAAGTTTTTGATTCGCTATTTGTACCTAACTGCCCATTCTTTTGCTTTTTCCTTCATCTACTCTAATCCTTGGTTTTGGTACTAGGATGGGGTAGCAATCACCCGCTCTTGCTCCCACCATAGTGTATGCATTTTCTCTTGCTCTTGGTTTTTTTGTTCCACCTACTTTTTTAGTATGTTTTGTTTGTGGAGAGCTTATTGTAGTTGGTTGTGTAGCTCCATTAGTTTCTTCGTGTTCTCCTCATCCCTTTGGTTCCTTGTCTCATGTAGCTCTTTCATAGCCTCTTCTCTTTGCCTCTTCAACTCCTTAATCTCCAACTCTAGACATTTGTTTTCATGAGAGTTGAAGGCACACATAATTTCCAGGAGATGTGGGTCTCTCTCTCTTCACCATACAACTCCTTTAGACCCTCTTCTCCCTCTCTTGCCTTTAGGGTCTCTTTCAATGTGATCACCTCCCAATTTATAATGATCATTGTTCTTGATTGCTCCATCCTATATTTTGCAAAGGCGACATTTTCTTTTTCAAGCTCTACAATAGCAGCCTTTTTATTTTCTATTGACTTGTGGAGTTGGCTTTGAAATGCATTTATCAATTCATCCTAATCTTCATTGTAACGCATGGAAGAAGGCACTGAAGTGGTTGACACTTCTAAGTGGGGTTCCTTTGGCCCTTGGCATGACTCTACATTGGTTGCTTGTTGGCGTCTTTATTACTGCAAAGGGGGCTCCTTCGTTGGGGTACATGTATAATATTGCTTTCGTTGACTGCCCCTTCCGTAGTACCTTTTGTTGGGGTGATTGTTGGTGGGGCTAGGAGTGGTGGGATTGGTTGGAGTGGGGATTTACCCTTACCTTCTGCCACCGGCTTTGGTCTAGCTTCTTCAGCTGTTGTGCTAGTGCTTGACACATCCTCTCTTGTTGGACTCTTCATTTCCAATTCTCCTAAGATCAGGAGGGTTGCTTCACGATTTTGTAAGAGGATTTTGAGAGTGATCTTTTTTCTCCCCCTTGGCTCAAAAAATTTGAGCATTGCTGCTCATTAATTGTCCTCTCGCTCAAGGTTTCTTGCAGTCTAGATGTTGGGTGTTCTCTTCTTCATTAATGATTCTTTCTGCAATGTCCTGCTGCTCTTTGTGGGTTCCTTCTTCCCCCTGTTCTCTTGTTGAAAGAGAGATGGTTGGGCTTGCTAGTATGGGAGAGTGAAGGCTCCTCATGGATTAGTGATGGCTTTGGGGTCTCCTCTATGACTTCACTTTCTACCTCCTCTAGAGCTCCCTGGATAATAGCCATTACCAAAGCCTATGGTTGAAGCCTTGAAGGCAGTTTTTTCCTCTCAGACTTTGCAATGGTAGCCAGGGACTCTCCTCCTACGATCCTTGGTGCTATAGATAGTAATTTTGCCGAGGCTTGTATTGTTTTCTAGACGTAGGTATTCCAATTCACCTCATCCAAGGCATTGGATGTAAGGCTTTCCAACAAGGGTACGCCGATTCTATTCATAAGGGCATTGTATCTCTGGCTTGCAAAAAGTGTGTAGATCATTTTAGCCTACAGCCAAATGGTGGGGTCTGGAATATCAGCTAGGCTGATCCACCATTGATGTAGACCTTTCTTTTGTCCATCCCTAGCATTTTGTACACATCCCTCTTGGGCCTCTTCTCCCCTTTTTTGCTAGCCCTAGTGCCTTCTCTACGATTTTTGGACTAAGGGCAACCTCCACACTTCTAGAGGTCTTGCCTTGCCTGATAGTCATCGTGCCATTGTTCCTTTGGACATCAAAAGTCCTCGAGAATTCTATACATTTACTATGGTTTATGTCTTGTCCCACCTTTTGTAGGTACTTGGTAAGGTTACATTGCTCTATCATCTGTGACATCACCTCTTCGAATGTCACCACTCCTTCCAGATTGTGGATGCTGCAATATTTTAATTGGTTGAATGATTGGATCTCCATGGCTAATCCATATCTTCTATGTTCCTCCTCCGAGAAGGGGAGTTGATGGCCTTATTCTATTATCCTGCCATTTAGGTTCCTATCACTACACAATATCCTAGAGTTAGTTTTCTTTAAAGGGTGTCTCTATGACTAGAAAGATCAATGTTCGAAAATAAGAATTCTTATGCGCAATGAGGAATATAACCCATAAAATAAGAAATCTCATACCAATCAATCCACACATTTATTCTTTTCTTTTAGAATACAATTCCTATTTTGAGTTTTCATCCATTCATCCATTATTCCCCTCCCCCTGGAAAGGATGAAAATCCTTCCTAGGATTGTGGAAATCAAGGTGTATGGGAATTTACTACGTCTATGGTGTGCCTTATTGTTAACACCAAGTTGAGATGGAAGAGAAAGATGGGAAGAGAAATGAAGGAAAAAGCAAAAAAAATATGGAAAAAGAGCAAAGACATGCAGGCAGCCTCTAAAGCTAAGCTGGGGCAAAAAGCACAATTGTAAATAAAAGGCGCCTCAAAAACCTCTAAAAACTCTTGTAAAAGAGCGCTAGGCTCCCTCTTGTGCCAATTGTAAAATATTAGATGGGTGTAGGGTAGAGGCATAAGGATAGAAGAGGGAAATAGAGAAAGGACCTTGCCACAACAGTCGGTCATGTAAAAAAGGGATGGGTGCCCATGGGATCTTAGGGTTTATATATAAAGTTCAAAAAGTGAATGGAAGCTCATTCTTTTGGTGTGTGGCTAATAAGAGTTCTCTTCTTCTTCTCTTCTTCTCTTTTCCTTATGTGTGCTCTTGAGAGAGGGAGTGTGAGAGTGTGAGGGAGTGAGTGTGTGGGAGTGAGGGATCAAGAGGGTGAAGCTCTTCACCATCTCCTCTTCTCTTCTTCTCTTCTCTTCTCTTCTCTTTTCTCGCGCGCACTGCTATGGTGGATGGAGCTTGGAGATGGAGGAAGCTTTAATATGCTTGAGCTATCATCTAGGATCGTGGAGCTATCAGCATGTGTGAGAGAGGAGGCAACTCATTTAGGCATCAAGGTAAGCTCGCTACACTTGTAGGATCGACGGCGCGTCGACTAGGTGAGAGATAGCCATTAGAGCTTGCTTGAAACACTTGAAACAATAAGCAGTCCGTGGGTCTTGGTGATTGAGCGTGAGCCCCCTCTACATTTTGGTTCCGTTGTCAGGACAAACAGATTCAAGATTGAGCACTTGCGCGCCTCATATCGAGCATCAAAGTAAGGGATTCATCCCCAAACCAGAGCTTGAGATAGGTAGGAAGTTGGGTTTTTTTATCTTCAAAGAAAGTAAGTATTTTGGGTTATTTTGTTTGTTTCATGATTGGAAAACATGGAGAAATCATTTCAGTTTTTTTCTTTCGATTCTTGTTGCATTTAGCATAGGTTAGGATTAGGAAATTGAATCAAAAAAGGATAGGGTTTACCGTTACAAAACAGGGCAAAACAAGGCACAAATCATGCAAAAAATGACAAAAAGATTGCTTGGGATGCTTTATGTCAGCACAAATGAGTGATTGGGAGTGTCCAAACCCTACCCAGGAAGGGGTTTAAGAGCCAAGAGGCCAAGGGAGAGCTCATTTGCAACCCTTTCAGTGATGAGAGAGAGAGAGAGAGAGAGACCACGGAGAATCGATTCGATCTTGTCGCCAAAGAGCCTACCGATCACTTCAGATATATCAATCACTTCCCCTTGCACCCTAGTTGTGATCCGGAATTTTATATGTGAAATGATTAGCTAAATCATTAATTTCGATCAAAATCGCCTTGGTGCTACCTCATCGCATGCAACTCGGCCCGTCCAAGCGACCGTTTTCTGGGCCAAGTCCCAGAATTGGCCCTTGGCCCTTTGTCTTTCGGCCAACTCGGCCAAAACCCTACTCGGCCCATTCGAGTGACATCACTCAGCCCCACTTACAAACTCGGCCCTTGGCCAACCATCCCGCTCGGCCCTTGCCTCTTGGCCCGCACAAAACTCGGCCCTCGGACAAACTTGATTCGGCCCTCGGCCCGTGTGCCTCGGCCCATCCGAGAGACCCCGTCCAAGTGGACCTTTTTGGCCCGTCCGAGTCAGCACCTCGGCCCATTCGAGTCCACCCTGTCCAAGTCATCCATTCGGCCCTTAGCCCATGCGCCTCGGCCTATCTGAGTCACCCACTCGGCCCCTACAATTTGGACAAGTTGGGTCGAGTAGTGTGAAATTTTCCAAATTTTCCAAAAATTTGACCAGACCCAGCTAGAGCTCAACCGCACAACCTGTCGCGAGTCCTCCTAATGCTCAGAACTTGATTCTAGTGCAAGGAATAGGCAAAATCGTAAGGTGCAGCCACTTAGCAGCTTGCGTAGGTTGTCAGGAGACCTAGAGTCCTAGAGAAAACCCGCTGAGCCATAAACCCTGACCGAACCAAGAACGAGCAAGGCAACGTAGCAAGAAAATCCAAAACCCTATCAAGACGGCCAGAGAATTGATCAACAAGCCTATCAGGCCCAAAACAAAGCGAGAGTGTGTAAGACGCTTAGATATTGTTTGCCACACTCGCCTTGAATTTCTGCACTTAAAGTGCACTTAAGGAAAATTGAAAGCCTGATTGAGCACAAGTGAATGGAAAGGAATGCACACACTGAGAGAAGATAAATTGAGGATTGTATTTACTAATAGGAGAAGACCCAAAGACATAGATAGACTATCGACACATGAAGTAGGACCAAGCAAGTGGCACCAAAGAGGTGGATTTGATAAACTTACTCAACTTGATCGATAGCTTGGTGGAGCACGAGAATATGACGATGACAGAAGAAAACCTAGACTACATGCCGAACGAGAAACTTGACTTAGGAGTCTTCCCAAAGGTGATTTAGCAGCTGGTTAGTAGCTACGATACGCACACCCAGTATTAGCACCACGGCAAGACATCAGATGCCATCATCACAGACTTAGAAGAGGAGAGGAAGCTAGCCCACAAGGCGCTACAAAGCATAGTAGAGAACAATAGAGACCAACAGGCTAGGATCCAAAGGCAAAGCATATAATTGCGTGAGATACAGCGGGTGTTGAACCTAGCCGGTAGAAACCAAGTTGATCACGAGAGAGCCCTGGAAGGAGACTTAATGCTGAGCGAGCTTCTCATGAAGCGACTGCTAGACAACACAGCAGCAGAGCAAAGTGCCACAGCACTAGTGACATCACTACTAGTAGGATTAGGAGCAAACCAAGGCTCCAAGAGCCAGTCCAAAATCCCAATCGTTGCAAAGTAGCTCAACAAGTACCAACCCCACAATGATCCATATAGTTTCGTAGAGCAATTCGAGCAAGTCTGCGAAGCCAACGGCCTCATCGACCTGACTTAGCCCTCTTAAGATTTCGGGCTGTGCTTAGGTGACAAGGGTAGGACTTGGTATACAAGTTTAGATGCCGCAGAGCAAACCAACTTCAACGGCCTCAAGAATCTCTTCATCAAGAGATTTGCCGAGCCTGGATACTCCGACAATCTGCTAGTGCGGCTGATGAATGTCAAGCAGAAGGAGAAGGAGGACATTCGCGATTACGTGACCCACATGAGGAGTCTCTTTAAGAGAATCCCTACGGCAAACTGAAAGAGCAATGTCAACTATATTCATCAGCAAAATTCAAAATGAGGAATTGTATAAGGCTTTGGTAGGCAACTCAAGCTTGTAGTGAGATGCACTAGCTAGGGCTTTTGAGAAAGCCATCAGAGTTGACAACCAGCTAAAAGAGAAAAGCTCCAGGAGCTTAAACTCAAAAGAAACCAACTCGCAAAGCTCAGAGAGAGCTTCAACCTCTAGCAAACGATTAGGACCAACCACCCAAGATAAGGGGAAAGCCACTGAGACAAACCAGGACTTGGCTGATGTAAAGATGGAGATAGCCAAGATGCAAGACATGTTGAGACGACCAACACACCTAGCAACCTCGATGCAACATCGATAGGGAAGAAGAGCCATAGGGCGGAGAAAGAAGAGGCATGAAGCTAAGGTTGCACTAAAAATTGAGAGTGCTACTACTCTACCTGCTGGAAAGAAGGTCACTGATGCAGAGGCAAAAACTTTAACCCCTAAGACGGCTAAAAAGGAAACTGCTAAGGTAGAGGAATACTCGCATCCGAAGCGCCAACTAGAGGCCATAGAGAAAGTGAAGGAATGGATGAAAGAGGCCCAAGATCACCTAAAGGATGCTGAGCCTATCCTATAGGATGAGATCGATGATCTCTCCAGCATAAGCATGCCAATCTCACCCCCTCGACCAAAGTCAAGGGATGGGACCGCACCACAAGCAGTACCGCTTAGGCCAAGTATTGATGTTGCAAGCCCGCAAATCAATCACGGCCATTGGCCAGGACAATCTGTATTAGGAGAGAGATGAGCAGCCAATGACCTCCTTACCACGTTGGTGACCACCTCTATGACGCTAAGTCTAGGAGACCTATTTAAGCAGCATTCCACCCTATGGCAAGACCTGAAATAGTGGGTTGAAGGATCATGAGAGCAAGATGATGATATGCATGACCATGATGTAGAAACACAAATACCGACTCTGACGCTGTACTCTGTGCCAAAGTCCTTGCACGTTAATGCCTTTTGGGAGGGCGCTAAGATGCATTAGTCTTACCGGTCCTAGCCCTAGGCGACACAATGAGAAAGGGGATCGTAGACACGTGAGTTTGGGTTAGTGTACTTAGCCACACATGTGCTTTAGACTTGGGGAAACCCACATGTTGAGACTGCTAAGTTCAATGTCACACTAGCAAATGGTATGAGAGTGAAATCATTCAGGGTGCTAAAAAACTGGCTAGTGAAAATCGCAGGTGTCTAGTTCTCGGTTGACTTTATAGTCATGAAGGGTGTGGACTACGATATCCTATTAGGCCGACCCTTGATGCGCAATGCCAGAGTCATCAAAGATTGGGGTAATGGCTTAATCTTCCTTGGCAATAGACCAAATGCCGTGAGGGTAGAGATGGACACTTGGAAGACCTCACTAGTCGACTTGGATTCCATCTCCGTGATGCTTAAAGGGAACGCTCAAGTCAAGAAGTCCTATGGAACCTTGACCAAGTATATTCCATGCCTAGAGGACGAGCGAGATTGGATGCATGTCCTTGCTACAATCGACCTGCCATTCTCGTATCATGAGGCATACAAGCAAGCCATCAAGACAATCAATAAGTCTAAAGATGCACCCTCCATACCATTTTGCATGATGGTAGGAACCCTTCAGGGGAGACCTAAACCTGTCACCTTCCAAGTGCCGAATAACAAGAGGGAACTCCAGGAGATTCTAGAATATTTAATGGGCAAGCTAGCTGGCAATCCAGCAACAAACTTCAAACCACTCTAGGATCTCTTAGATGAATCCAAGTGGAAATGGACCAGGGTGCATGACTTGAGCCTCATGTATAACTGGGCCCTAGTCCCCGATCAAGGACAAGAGATATACTAAGACCTAGGAGAAAACGAGCAGTCTGACGAAGAGGACTCCAACAATGAATACGAAGATTGTCGATCTTTCAATGATAAAAGCAAGGGTGAGATGGATACCATAGAATACGACATTGAGGGACGAGAAATATAACAAATATGGGCAGACTCCAAGCTGTAGAAAAAGAGTGCCTTCAGGATAGAGCGAGGGATCATGTGCATCGATTGTGATCGTGCCTGGTTGGAATACGTAGGAGCCATAGATTTCGATCAAGCATGCATAGCCCAATCTGGTACGACACCGGTGCTTAGGACATAGTCACCATCTGAGTTGCGACCACTAGGGGAGACCACCTCTTCTAGCAAAGATGGGGAGTTCGACTATGAGTCAGAGGTAAGTTCAAGTTGCAACCCAGAGATACCTAGGCCAGCCAAGACGCACCAAGGGGGACCTACCCATCCACTTGAGGCACAGACGGTTGAAAGAGGAGAGGATAAAACAACCCAGGGACACGAATGGAAGAATAGAGAACACTGCAGACCTTCCTAAAAGATTTACAAAATTCAAGAAAGGGGATAGGGTAGTGATCCTATTGTTGGGTGCCAAACATCAAGGGAAAACAAGTGAACTGATTGAGGGACCAGCCAAGGTCAAGGAGGTGAACCTAGCCTAGGAAGGGGAGACACCCCGACCAATCTTCATTGCTAATGACTTAACTGAGGAAGAGGAAACGAGTCTTGTTGCTCTCTTGTGAGAGTACATAGACGTATTCACTTGATCCTTAGAAGAGCTTAAGGGGGTAGATTCGAGTATTTGTGTGTTCACCCAACCTGGAGGAAACACTTAGACAAAGTCCTAGTAGTCTTTGAGCGGTGTCGCCTATATCGTCTCTCCCTGAACCCCTTAAAGTGCCAGTTTTGGGTGAAGCATGGATGCATCCTAGGGCACGTGGTGTAAAAGAACAAATTGCCACTGACTTCTCGAAAGTTAGGGTTACTGTTGATCTTCTGCCCCCAATCAACTATAAGGGAGCTCAATGCTTCTTAGGCCATATGGGATACTATCAGTGGTTTGTGTTGAATTACGCATTGATTGCCAGACCTTTATACAAGCTGTTGATTGGCTTTGAATGGATTGAAGCATGCCAACAAACATCTGAAGAGTTAAAGAAGTCTCTAACCACAACACCAATTCTATGAGCCACAGATTGGACCATTACCTTCCACGTGCATATCGATGCCTCGAAATTTGCTGTGGGGGCAGTGTTGTGCCAACCTGGCAAAAACAACCTGGACTACCGAGTGAGCTTTGCTAGCAGACAACTCACTTAGAGGGAAATGAATTACTCGATGATAGAGAGAGAGGGCTTGGCCATGGTGTTTGTTGTGAAGAAATTCCAGCATTATCTATTGGCTACACCCTTTACCTTATTTGTGGACCATCAAGCCTTGCTATATCTAGTGAATAAACCTTGCACTATAGGACGCATAGCTCAGTGGCTCCTTTTACTTTTGGAGTTCGAATTCTCCATGGTTGTATAGAAAGAAAAATAGTACTACATGGCTAACCATATGCCACGCATCCCCACGGGAGAGGCCGCTGGAGAATGCATTGCCCATGAATTACGAGATGCCCATCTCTTTAACCTTTCCAACGAGAGAGATTTATTTAAGGCTAATCTAATGCCATATTGGGCAGATGACATAGTCCAAGTGCTTGAGCATGGACTGCCTGAGAGATCGATAGAAAAGGCAAGACTTAGGCAACCTATCCTCAAGATCCAACCCTACCAGTTGATAGCAGGCCAGCTATATCGACTAAGGCAAGATGGAGTGCTATGTAGATGCATGTGCGAGCATGAGATGCACGATGTGCTCTTAGAGGCGCACAGTGGAATCACTAGTGGGCACTTTAGCGGAGACACAACAACCCGCAAGGTGCTGCAGTCTCAACTATGGTGGCCAACGTTGTTTCGCGATGCAACACGATTCGTTAAGCATTGTGACGAGTGTCAGTGGACAAAGGTCTCGATTCGCAAGGATCAAATGGAGTTGATCCCAATCATTGTACGACAACCCTTTGAAATATGGGGAATTGACTTCATAGGACCCACTAGCCCAGCTGCACAGTATTCACAGGCCAAAGACATCATTGTGGCCACAGACTACCTAATGAAATGGGTAGAAGCGAGAGTGACACAAAAGAATGATGCTAGAACGATTGCCAAGTTCTTGTGGGAGCAAGTGATTTCATGATTCGCCTATCCCATTGAACTAGTCAATGACCAGGGAACACACTTCATTAATGAAGTGATAGCGCATCTTCTATCCACCTTTCTAATTATCCATAGAAAATCCTCTCCATACTACCCTCAAGCAAACGGCCATGAAAAATCCACGAATAAGATTCTTGTAAACATCCTGACCAAAGTAGTCTTTGCTTCACGCAGCGATTTGGATAACAAGCTTATGGTAGCCTTGTGGGCTTACCGTACAGCTTATAAAATGGCTGTCGCGGCTAGACTCCCTTTAGGTTGACCTATGGAACTAAAGCAATTCTCCATGTAGAGTTCTTCGTTCCTAGCTTGAGAATAGCACTTCAAGAACGATGGGAAGGAAAGGAGGCATGGACGCAACGTCTGGTTGAGCTCGAACGCCTCTTGAAAACTCGTCTTCTAGCCACTCACGCACTCATATGTGAGAAGGCACGACGCAAGAGCTGGTTTGACAAGCACGTCAAATAACGTGATTTTGAACAGGGAGACTTAGTACTCCTGTACTCAGTTAAGGGGCATAAGTAGAAAATGAAGTTTAGATGTCTTGGACCTTTCAAAGTTCGTGCAATCAGCCGAACTAGCAACGTTGAGCTCGAGACTCTAGACGGCAAGGGCATAGGCTTATTCATTGGCAGTCGTGTCAAGAAGTACTACCCTCCTACGCATCCTCTACATGAGCCACCAATGTTAGAACCCCCTATCAAAGTACGAGTAGCCACAATCACTAAAATGGATGATGAGGATGAGGAAGTCGTAGAACCTGTATACCTTACACATCACGGTCACTACCAAGTGAACATGCACTTTCAATGCCTTGATTAACGAGGTAGCAGAATTCAATGTCTTAACTCAGGATCATTGGACCCAACTGGGCAAACCACCACTACAGCCCACCAATGCCAAATTAAGCCCATATGGGGGCCGCTCATATGCACTTCTTGGCAAATGCAAGGTCATCGTTTCTATCGCGTTTGAGATTGTACCAGTGATCTTCTATGTGTTGCCAAACACTGAAGACACAGACACAAAATTGCTGCTAGGGCAAACCTTCAAGAAGCAAACTCACTGCAATGTTGATTATGAATCGCAGCATATCCACCTCGCCATAGGCAATGCTCGCATTGTTACAGCCTTCAGCAAGGGCTGCGCGATCTCATCAAAGTCTGCAAGACCACCGATAGAAATGTTAGTAGCCAAGTCTAAGGAGGGGGGTAGTCCTCGGCCACCACCCACCACTGAATCTCTAGAATCGCCGCTCACAACAGCAAAGGCTAAGGTCCAACATCCCAAGGTTCAATGGAGGCCCAAGCAACTGCAACTGTCGCCTAGAAGTCAATGCTCACGTCCTCATAACATCAAAAAATCTAAACCTAGGAGGCCATGGCATAGTTACAAAAATGACGCATGATCAAGCCAAGATGGGTCCCTAAAGCCCTCTTGAATGTGCAAGGCTACTATGAGTGAATTGCCTAGATATGGATCCCTAAGGCCCGCACGGCCAGAGACACTATCACATGCCGCCCTCTAGTTTGATCATACCAAGCCCCATAAAACCTCAAAGCTAGAAGCCGCAGCGCTTTCAAGACCCATATCCATCAAGCTCATCCGCACATACGCCCAAGAAAGTCAAACAAGCCTATCGGCCCAAACAATAAACACTGTCACATGAATCAATACCCGATAGAGCCACTCAGACTTCCCTAATCCATACCAAAGGCAGTAGTCCATCAGACGTCACTTCTAATATCCCAACCCTAATTCAAGAGGTCCAACCGCAATCTCAAGAACACCTGCAACCACAACTATTTGTTGTCAAAGGCTCTAGTTCTATCAAAACCCAACCGCCAACATGCCTTCGACCCCCTTATGAATGGAAATCATTCTTAACACTAGACGTGGATCTGGCTGAGGACACAGAGGAGGATGTGATTGATTGCATTAGATGACTCGATGCCACTTTCATGTCGTTAGCTCTGAGCTATGATTGCTTGGATTTAGGCCTACTACAAGAACCCTTTGCAAATGAAGTTTAAACGATGCCTTGTTCTTGGGAGACTTTTGAATTTGCATTCGTAAAAGCCTCTAACTCCGCTACTGAATTGCTCACCAACGAGATATCCAAAGAGTAGGCCATCAAACAATGCCTCATCACGTCCTACGATAAATGAACCACTTCTGCCATTACTGACCAAGAAATAGTAGAATTATCAAAACTTGCTGATACTGAATCCCCGTTCTTAAGGCACTGGTACACTCTTCGATTGCAATGGGAAGTTGAAGGATGCCAAATAATGACCAATGCTGAGCAGCGTCGTGCAATCAAAACAATGGAGTACGACCCCACTTATGTCACACCAACCTTGTATAGAGTGTTAACCACTCTTTGTGGCTGACCCATGGAAGAGCACATCAAAGGACACCCCTACCTTGATCGCCTACTGACTGAGGAAGAGTTCCATATATCTAGACGTGTCAATTTTGGTGACTTCCTAACAAATGTTCTCACATACATCACACATGTAGGCAATCGACCCTTTGATCTAGACCGTGAAGCTCAGTTAGAGTACAATCCCAATTTCTATACTTGGCTCCTACGCAGGTAAATCCTAGACCACATTGCAGAATGCCCTTGATCTCCTAACTTTCAATCCTAAGAAGGATTCTTCTCAAGCTAGAAGGGGAGGGGGTAAGGTAAATCAAACCAAAACCAAGGAAAATCAAGCAAATGCATAAACACGTAAAAAATGAGTGAGGTAGGGAAAATGGCACGAGAACTTTGAAATAAAGGGAAAAAAAGTCAGATTTGAAGGGAAGAATCTACATTGGATTTTAATGCTTTCATTCAAGAAAACATAGAGTCTTTCTTTTCTAGCAAATTATTATTTTGAAAGCACTAATGAAAACTTGGGTTCATGACAGGAACGAAAGATGTCGCAGCAAGATCGTGCCCACCAACTCCCATTCACGGAGGAGGAAAGGATGCAATATCGCATCACCCTAGAAAACTGCGCCTACAACCAGCTCAAATTTCAAACCATTCATAACATAGAGGGTGTGGTGGCCAAGGAGGAAACAACCCAAAGGGTTGTCGAGCAGTGCAACGTCACAAAGTACCTTGAGAAGTTTGCACAAGAGCTTGACTACACGAAGTGTGTGGAGCTCCTCAAGACGTACAACCCAGACCAGGAGTGCAGCACTGTGATGGTGGGAAGGGGAGAAAAGGCCAAGCATGTGCAGGTATATTTAAACCCAGCCTTGGTGGAGAAAGCGTTGGGGTTGGAGTCAAAGGTAGAGAAAAAGCATAAGAGAGATGTTTATGCCATGCTTAAGATGAAGAGGGAAGAAGTGATGACCAATGACGGCATCAGCATCCAGGACATTCCTGATGCAGAAGCCCATCTACAAGCAAAGCTAGTGCATGTGCTCTTCTCCAACTAGGGCTACAACTCCTTGATGCATTGAATCAGCGTGCTTGTGCTAGAGAATGTAGCAGCTTGCACCTTAGACGAAGTCGACTGGAATGGCTATGTATGTAAGACCATTTACTAGGTGGCAAGAGCGCTAGCTTTGGGCAGTAAACCAGCAGGTGGGGATTTCGAGCGTCCAAGACCACAAAAAGAAAAAAGGCCTCATCCAAAGCCTCATTCATTGGCTATGGAAGCATTTTGACTGCCCTCATTTAGGAGGTGGTAAAACAAGCTCAGGATGCAAAGGAAGGAGAAGGAGAAACACCTGAGAGATTGCCTCCTCACCAGGACAAAGAGGTATCTAGTGTGGTAGAACTAAGAGTGAAGAAGAAGGGGAAGAACATAAGGAACAAATGAGCAAGAAGACAGCAAATAAACCTATTAAAAAGACGACACAAAAGAAGAAGCAGAACGATGGCTGGAAAAAAGAGAAAGAGAATTTAGAGAGGACAAAGAGGGAATCCCTCAAGGAGGCCGAAAAGAGGGAGAAGAAGAAAAAACAAGAAGCAGATAGATTGGAAGAAGAATCTAGGAAAACAAAGAAAGAGAGGGAGAGAAGAGCTACTGAAGAAGAGGAAGAGCTAAAAAGGAAGGAGGAAGACTTGGCCAAAGCTACACATTGATCAATCAAACAACAAAGCAGGGCAGATGACCTAGGGGCTATGAGCCTGCCCAGAGAGGAGGGGCCTGATTCCAGCATGCAGGTGCTAGAAATCATACCGTTGATCGCACTGAGGGCAAAGAAAAGGCTCCCATCCACACTATTCTGACCCTCTTGGTGCCTCCCACCGAAGCAACAACCCTCATCCCAAGCATCCCCAGGAGCGCAAATGTCTTAAACTTCGTGGCATGGATGCAATACTTTATTAACAAAGAACTGCCCAAGGGAAGAGCACGGAGACCACAACCATAGGGCAAAAAATACTGGCCACAGATACCGAGTCAAGGCAAGATCCGAAGCACCAGAAAGTGGAGGCCTCGACCACTCCCATCCACACAACAATGACTCCACCAGCTAATTACGACGAGTACATTGCCGAGCTACTCTCTCAATTGGAGAAGGTGAAGGAGAAAAGGAAGATAGATGTGGCTAAGTTGGCAGCAAAAAAAAAGTCGATGGCTGCATTTCAGCTAAAAAAGACCCGGGTAATAGCCATGCAGCAAAGGGAGATCTCTGATCTTAAACAGGAGCTGAAGGCTAAGGATGACAAGGAAGAGGGCTGGAGGCAGCAACTGGAGGATGAAACACAGGAACTTGTGAAGATGCAAAGAGAATACAAGCTCCTGATCGTGCAATATGAAGAGTTGACTGCAAAAACCAATCAGATCGAAAAGATTATGGCTAAGTTTACTGCCAGGGATGAGGAAAGAAAGTAGGAGTTAGAGCAGCAGCAAAAAGAGATTGAAACCATGACCGACAAGCTGGACCAAGGAAAGAAAGAATAGGAAACCAGGAGCAAAGAGCTAAAGGACCAAGAGTAGAAACTTGTGTCCCTGGTCCAGAGGCAGGGTGAGAGCATGGAAGAGATGAAGAAGAGAGCTGAGGAATGGGCAGGGAAAAATGAAAGAAGGGTGAAGACACTAGCGCAGCGCCTGGCTCTGGTAGAGAAAGAGAAGATCCCTACAGAGAGCAAAGCAGAAGCCGCCCAGGTAGCCTTTAATACCCAGCAAAAGGCCTTCCTAGATACATTGATGGAAACCACCTACCGAGAAGAAGGAGAGTCATTGGAGGTGGTTAAGAAGAAACTCAGTATCTCATGCAGAGCTCTGCACGCAGGGCTGCAGATGCCACCCCAACCTGCGGAGGTTAAACTGAGCCTGGATGATCAACAAAAGTACCTCTTACTTGTCGGCCTAGCCCCCTAGGAAATTGATGCGATAGGGTTTGAAGAGGGAACACAACAAGGAGACTGGCAAGGGGATGAAGCTGAACTTCAATTTGATATGGGAAGGTTTAGAGAAGAGGTGATCTCACAGCCCCCCTCGCCGCATTCCCAAGAGCAACAACCGGTCAACACATCTGCAGAAATACAAGCTGCGCTCAGGGAAAGAAGGAAAAAATTAGTAGAAGAAACCAGAAAGCAGCTAAGGGCCAAGCTAGTCATGCAGCTGTTTGCGCCCCTCCCACCATTCCTTGATGACATTCTCGCAGGATTCCACGTAGAACTGGTAGTTTGGGAGCGACATGAAAGAGAAAAAGAGCCATTCACTTTTAGCTTTCTCATGCCCAACAGCCTGCAGAGTGTCTTACCACTCAAGGTGATGGAGGAGGTGATTGTGATTGGTAGCCGACTATGAACAAAGTGGCTGGAAGAAAGAGAGAAGAACCCCCACTCTTTGGGAAACTAAAGAAGTCGAATTCTGGCAAAATAAAGTGTTTGAAGCACCACATTCCATGCAAGGTTATGACTGCCAACCTCTATGGAGGAGGTGGGTGTACAACATCAGCATGCTCACCTGGATGGCTTTTGCAACACCCTGCCACCCTACGAGAGGAACAACCCCACATTTATGGCATACCCTCGTAGGGTAGGAGTGGATTTTGATGCCACCCTCCATGAGCGATATGATTTTTCCATTATCTACAACTCTAATGTTGTCTCTTTTGAACATGCCCTCATCTTAAACTCGAAAAGCTTGGATCACTCCATAACTTGCTTCCTCGTTGACTTCTCCCCTTGCCTTGATCTAGCTTTCATAACTACATGTAATTATCTTAGGCTTCTTAAATTATTACTTAAGTAAGGGCCGACTCCGCAAGAACGTGGCCTGCCTCCCCTCTTCTTTGATCCTAACACCATCGACAGTTGTGCCATGGCACGCCTGATGATGAGGGCTAGCCTCCTCCCTTCCTTTTTCCTAGCTCTCCTGGAAGACATGAATGATAGCCAGTTCACCAGATGTAATCATCCCTTCCTCTCCACCACTTCACTCCACGTTCGCATGAATCTTAAAGGATACAGGCAGAGCTAGCAATTTTTTAGCAAATCCATCCGAACTCCTTCTCCACCTAATTAAGATGATGAGAATTAGGCACTGACTGTCATTCTACTAGTGTAATACTTTTTTTTTAAAGAAAGAAAAAAAAAGAAGAAGAAGCAAAAGAAGAGAAAGAAAAGCATGAAAGGAAAAGCAAGAAGAACATCACACAAGGACATGGAAAAAACGACTTACTTGAAGAAGCACTTAGCACCACATAAAACATGATCACTACACCTCAAGTTAGGCGTGCCTGGTGGCTTTGGTCGGCCGGGGCTCCTCTCCTAACTCCCTAGCCCTTTTGATCCCCCACTTCATGCTTAGGGCCTATCAAGGGCAGGACATACCTCGGGAGGTAACACTCGCCTATGGTTAGACATGTCACCCTAAGCTACTTGCACCGCACCTCCCTTTGCATGAATGGGGTCCTCAAGTGTGGGATGTCACCCAGGCTTGCATGTGGTTAGATCCACCTCCCCATTCCACTAGCACAAGCACGATGCACCACATAATAAGATAGACAATCCCCTTAGGTAGTGCACCGCACCTTCTCCTTTCAGACATTACAAAAGGTGACAAACCACCAACTTCGAAGGCCCCCATCATCCACTTGGCATCCAATTGGCTTCTCTAACAAACATCATTACCAAGCTTCCATAAGCACCCGAGTCTACATGTGGCCCTACCCTCACCCGAACAATTTGCCAACTGCCTACCATTCCCCAACAGTAGCCAAAAGTGCCATGGGACTGGCACTCGTCTCGAAGGGGGGTAATGTTAACCCCAAGTCGAGATGGCAGAGAAATGAAGGAAAATGTTAAAAAAAGATGGAAAAATAGCAAAGACATGCAGGCGGCATCTAAAGCTAAGCTAGGGCAAAAAGCGCAATTTTAAATGAAAGATGCCTCAAAAAGCTCTAAAAACTCTTGTAAAAGAGCACCAAGCTCCCTCCTGTGCCAATTGTAAAATATTAGATGGGTGTAAGCTATGGGTGTAAGCTAGAGGCATAAGGCTAGAAGAGGGAAATAGAGAAAGGACCTTGCCACAATCGCCAGTCATGTAAAATAGGGATGGGTGCCCATGGGATTTTAGGGTTTGTATATAAAGTTCAAAAAGTGAATGGAAGCTCATTCTTTTGGTGTGTGGCTAACAAGAGTTCTCTTCTTCTTCTCTTCTTCTCTTCACAATCGCCAGTCATGTAAAACATGGATGGGTGCCCATGGGATTTTAGGGTTTAAAAAGTGAATGGAAGCTCATTCTTTTGGTGTGTAGCTAACAAGAGTTCTCTTCTTCTTCTCTTCTTCTCTTCTCCTTGCTTGTGTGTGCTCTGGAGTGTGAGAGTGTGAGAGAGTGAGTGTGTGGGAGTGAGGGATCAAGAGGGTGAAGCTATTCACCATCTCCTCTTCTCTTCTTCTCTTCTCTTTTCTCGTGCGCGCGGCTATGGTGGATGGAGCTTGGAGATGGAGGAGGCTTGAGGATGCTTGAGCTAGCATTTAGGATCGTGGAGCTACCGACGTGTGCGAGAGAGGAGGCAACTCATTTCGGCATCAAGGTAAGCTCACTACACTTATAGGATCAACGATGCATCGGCTAGGTGAGAGATAGCCATTAGAGCTTGCTTGAAATGCTTGAAACAATAAGCGGTCAATGGGTCTTGGCGGTTGAGCATGAGCTCCCTGTTGAGAGTGGAAAAAGACTGAATTCTTGACTGATTTTTGTTATTTTTGAGGACAGAATGATTGATTTTTGATGGATTTAGAGTGATGTATGATTGTTAATGGAAATGTTTGAGAGTGTTTTGGATGATATTGATTATGTTTTGAAAGTTCATGATGATTCTCGGTGGAGATATGAAGCTCTATGATGTTCTATTAAGGTTCTGATTGGTTCTATATACCTTCTATATAGCTTATGTTTTGTTCTGATTGTCTTCTGTATGAAGCATGGATTGATGATTGATGAAGATTGGGATCTTTTGGAAGCCTACTGAATAGTTTTTGATAGTTTGGAATGGTTTGAGTATGAGTTATGAGGTTCTAATTACCTTCTATAACTCTTTGTAGACCTTCTGATGTAGACCTTGTCCTTGCTCTGTCTCTATACTGTAACTGTATTGTAGCTGCTCTGGTGCTGTACTGTACTGTTGTATAGACCTTTTGTAAGTGTTCTGTAGAATGTATGTGTGACTTTGAAAAAGTTTTCTAACTTTTGAAAAGGATGAATCTAAGTTCAAAAGAGCTAAAACAAGTGGAAGAAGTAGCTGCTCTGCTGAAGACTGAAGAGAAGACTGAGTGACAGTGACAGTACTGAGCTATGAAGAGACACTATAGTGGCTCTGATGACTCTTCATATCAAACATACCTCTTGGGAGGTGCATCCATGACCTAAGAAGGATTCTTGAGAGTTATGATGAGAGTATTGTAGTGAGGAGATGATGTATTATTGAGAGAGAGAGAGAGAGAGAGAGAGAGAGAGAGCCAGAGATAGTCAATTCTATCAAAACAGTGTAACTGTATATGAGCGATTGAGAGAGAGAACTATAAAGACATTGAAGATAAATATTATGTGATTGATTTCCATTCAAAGATGGTGTATTATTTTGTGTTCTTTTTTATATTTATGGATTCTATGAACATGTTGAAGATTATGGTTGATTCTATCAAATCCGTGGGAGATATCTACCATGATGTTGTGTGAAGATTTGATGTTTTCTTTGTTTTGATCATCAAAAGAATGAAATAAAAGCTTGTTGATGTTACAAGATAGATTTTCTTGCAGTAGAATCCCCTTTTCCTTGGTGTTCCTCTTGGGGCTCCATGTTTTTGGTGTGCAGCCGTGAAAACTTGCCATCAACAAGCATCAGAAGAGGCTGAAAATGAAGGAAATGACATTGCCAAGAAGAGGAGAATTCAATGGATGTTTGCAAAGTTCCTTCTTCCACTGAAGAGTTGGAGATTCTCATTATCAAAGACACTTTTCACAAGAAGTTCATCCCACAATGGTGGAAACATATCACCATCATGATGCATGCTCTATGTGGTGGACTCTTTCCTCTTCCTGTTGAAGCAGCAGAAACTTGCATCTTGATGGCAAACTGTTTGGGAACAAACTGAAGAGTAGAAAAACAAAGAGAATGACTATCCATGGAAGATTTGGCATTCATTGAGAAGTTTCTAGACAACATCAAGTGGGAGATTGTGAAGAAGCTTCAGGAGTCGTGGTCTGTGGAGGTTCACGAAAACAAGAAGGAAAAGAGTTGGAATTTGTTTGTGGATGCTCAACAACAAGATACGTGGGATGCTTGGTGCACTAACAATCTTCTGTTTGTCCAATTAGCAACCCACTGGAAGTTGGTAGACAGAGTGTTCACAACATACACTGTTGAAACCCTCAGAAGTTGGCATTATTATAATGGCACAACAACGATCCTAAGAAGAATGAGTTTTTATACTTTCAGAATAGAATATCTTCCTCTCTGTAGTGGTTCAAAAGCTGAATTCAAAGATGTTGAAAAGAAGCAAGTAGAGGAGATGTTGGCTAGAGAATCCCTCAGAGACTGAAGCCCTCTCTGATACTATCATGTTGAGTACAGACCAACTGGTTGGAGCCAACCCCCTGATGAATGATGCAATAAAGAGGCAAGCATTAGAACGAGTCCAGAGGTACTTGAGAAGAGAGAAGGTAAAAATCAAAGCTGAGAACGAGCTTGCAGCAGAAGCCTCCTTTGACGCCCTAAAAGCACTCTTTACAGAAGTCCCCATGGCAACTCAAGGTCCCCTTCCTAGTCAGATTCGTCCTGGAAATATTGATGACAGGCCAGCAAATGTAGTCCCATTGCCAGTTTTTAAGGGAGAGTACAATGATGACCCTGATCTTCATGTAGCAGAATTTATGGTAGCATGTGTGGCTAACAATGCTAGAACCCCTGAGCATTGGTTAGCAATATTCCCCGCCACTTTCAAGGGTGCGGTGTTTCAGTGGTATGAGAGACAAGCAGCAAGAACTTTTGGCACATGGGATGACCTAAAGTTGGCCTTTCTCACTAAATTCAGGCGTGAAGATTTTGAAGAGCGGATGCAAGAGGAGTTCATGAACCCAAGTCAGTCGTCTAGAGAAAGAGTAGAAGCTTATGTCTCGCAAATGGAATCCATCATGAAGAGATGGACTAACCATCATTTAGAAGAAGGTATCCAAAGAGGAGTGTTTCTTAGAGGCCTACAACTAGAAGTTCGCAAGTTCGTGGAATTGAGAAGACTAGTCAATCTGCAAGCTGCGATGGAAGGTGCAAGATTGCATGACGAAGCCAAAGCAAGGCTGTCAATGACTCCAGGAAGAGGAGTCTTACCTCCTTCTATGTCAAGAATAGTATACCCACCAAATGCATTCCCAAGGACAGTTCCCTACCCTTATCCCCAGATGCAAACAGTGCCTATAATGCACCTAATCCACTATGGTCACCACAGACGACAATGTCTCAAATGATGGTTCAACCACAACAACAGTGGCCTCAAACAGTTCCTCCAATGGCGACTCAACAACAGTGGAACCCTACCAACTGGAATCAACAACCCCAAGTCTCAACAGGAGCTCTGAATCAGAACCAGAACATAGGACATTCTGGATCAACCCAACCAGTGTATGCAGTAATTACCAAAGCTTCCCAAAACCCTACTACAAGCACTTCAGGAGGTGAAAATCTGAAGGACTACTTATCCAACTCAGTTGCAAGTATCAAGAAAGAGCTTCTGGATGTGATTACAGAGCAGCTACAGATGCTGAAGGTGAATACTGCCAATATATCCACCCCTATGGGAGCTGGAAGAGATGTGATGTGCTCTAATACATGGTGCGGAAAGTGTCATCAAGTGGGACATTTAGCCATTGAATGTACCCAAAAACCAACCATTCCTGGAGCCTTCTGTTCCTACTGTTTGCAAAAGAACCATACAAAGGATATTTGCTCTCTGAAAGAGATGCATGAACGAAGACAGAAGGATGAAAATGCAAGATTCAATTTGCTAGAATCCAAAATGACAACACAGGATATTGGACCAAAGCCTAGGGAATTTGGTCCTAATTTCGGTCCAAAGAGGTTTCCCTCTCAAAGTCACAGAGGATGATAGTCTGGCAGTGGTCAGAGATCAGAGGTGAAATGTTATAGGTGTGGAGAAAAGGGTCACATCTCCCCAAATTGTCCAAACCCTAGACGATCTATGGATTACAAGCCCTTATGCAGTCGATGCAAAGGTGAAGGCCACACTGCAAAGGACTATCCAAGTCCAGCCCCTGTAAAGGCTAATGCCACTGATAGCCAACAGAAGGTACAAGAGCCTGCCTCCAATTTAGTAGAGTTGGAAGTTGCCGCTATTACACGCACCAAGAAGAATGAACCAATTGTTCATAATGAAAATAACTCTCCTGCCAAGACTGTGAAGTTCAACCTACCAATAGAGCGACAGAGCAGTATAGAATAGAACAGTGCAGTACAGAGCACTGCAGTGCCACAGAGAGTCACAGAGACAGTCCTAGAAACAGGACCAGAGGCCCAAGAGATAGAAGAGCCAGAAGCACTTCCAGAAAAAGAAGAAGTGCCGATACTAAAATTATTAGAAGAAAAAGGAAATATAAAAATGGGTGTAGCCGCATTCCCTAGCTGGCTGGGGAAGCCTATGGATCCTATCAAAGATTATGACTTGGTAAAAGACCTAGACACTTTTAAACCAAACTTAACATTCCGACAGTTATTACTGATGTTGTCTCCCATCTGCCGAAAGAAATTCAAAAGCATCTTGACAAGAAGACGTGGACTAAGGATCTCTCCTTCCACAGCAACCAAGACTAATAAGGCCCCAGAGTTTGTAAAGGAAGTAGATGTAGCTAATGCCTTCCTAGATCCTGGAACCCCAGAGATTAGTGGATGGATAGAAGGATGCTTTATTTCAGATGCATTGATTGATGGAGGATCAGCAGTAAACATAATGACGGATGTGACAATGAAGGACTTAGGGTTGCAAGGAATTCAGCCTACACAGTGGCTTATCAGATTGGTAGACCAAAGCAGAATTAAACCGTTGGGCATTCTCCCATATGTAAAAATAACCCTTGTAGGAAGAGACTATTGGCTAACATATTTGATGGTCAAACCAAATTCTTATGGGACCTCATACCCTCTGCTGTTGGGAAGACCTTGGCTTTTTGAAGCAAGAGCCAAGACGGACTGGTTCAAAGGAACCCTGACCCCAGGTAGAGGACCTAACAAAGCAGTGTTAAAGCTGTATGGATCACAGAAAGGCAATGGATCCACATCCATCGAAGTCATAACTGACTCCTCCAACGAGGTAACAGATGGTACATCAGGAGATGAAGAGACTGTTAAGTAGATCTTTCCTAAGAAAACAGAGGCACAGTCCCTAACAGTGGGCACTGTAAGCCAATTGCCAAGGGAAGCAAAATCCTTGTCCATGGGAGAATACCTCCTGCCTCAACTAGAATTAACTTCTGAAATCACCTTTGACAGTGAAATAGAAGCATGGATGTATTGTTCTCCTTGTTACATGACAGTCGAAGAGACAATACAGTTACAGAACAGAGACAGTACAGAGACAGAACAGAGACAGAGCGGATACAGAACAGAGACAGAGCGGATGCAGAGACAGTCACAGAGATAGTAATAGACACAGAGCTAGAGCCAGAGGCAGAAGCAGATTCAAAAGCTGTGACAGAAGCAGAAGCAGATGTAGAGGCAGAAGATCTATTCTTCTCCTAGAGAGCCTCTACAGAAGCAGAGACAGAGCCTCCAAAGAGAGAGGATGAAAATGATGAGGAAGAAAATGAATCAGGTTATGAAAGTGCAGATGAATAATTCCCTCTGATAGCAGATGATCTTGTTGATGTCCCTACAGAGACCTCAGAGGCGAAGATCTCAGGGTGTTGGATGGAATGACCTTGGTTCCATTTGGGTTGATCAATGGACCACAAAGTATACAGAATCTGTATAAGTGATGGATTAAAAGCATAAAAATTAAGTTCACTAGTGGCTCCTATCGCCCTGACTGTTCAGTACAGAGAAAAGATGATGATGATGCCCCCTGCCAACAGAAGCCAAAACTCTCAGAGCCCCAGCCTCTAGAAGTCCGTGCTATGTGACATTCCTGGACGCATCCTCTGAATATGAATCCCTAAGTCCTGAAGAAATCACCACTTACACAGAAGCAAGCAAAGCTCTGATACCCTTCCAGCAACCTCAACAAACGAATGAGTCATCAGTTCAGAAGGAGGACACTGGTTCTAGCGGAACATCAGACGAGGATACTACTCTCTTGAAAGAGTCAAACCTTTATCCAGAAGCCATCAGATAAGAAACATCAGATGAGGATACTACTCTCTTGAAAGAGTCAGACCTTTATCCAGAAGCCATCCATGGGACATTTATCCGTGAAGTGGAAGGAGAAAGGCAAGTAACATTCCTGGATACTGACGGTACTCAACGTCACCTAAAAGTGGGCCTCAATCTTCTAGAAGAAGAACTAGTGGTCCTGTGAGACCTACTCGAAGAGAACTTAGATGTGTTTGCTTGGTCATTTAAAGATCTAAAGGGGATTGATCCCATAGTATGTCAACATCATATTGACCTAGAGCCTGATGCCAAACCTGTAAGGCAAAGACAAAGGCGTATGAATCCTAATTACTCTGCGTTGGTGAAGGCCGAATTATTGAAACTTCTTGAAACAGAGTTCATTTATCCCCTGGCTAATAGTAAATGGGTTTCGCCCATTGTGGTAGTACCCAAGAAGAATGGGAAACTTCGAATATGTGTGGACTTCCAAAAGCTCAATTTGAAGACGAAGAAGGATCATTTCCCTATCCCTTTTACCGACCAACTGTTGGACACAGTGGCAGGCCATGAGCTGTATTCCCTCTTAGATGGATTCAGCGGATATAACCAAGTCCAAATTGTAGAAGAGGACCAATCCAAAACAACCTTCACCACCGAATGGGGGACCTATGCTTATAGAGTGATGCCATTTGGGCTCTATAATGCTCCTGCAACCTTCCAACAAGTAATGATGGTTGCCTTTCAGAATCATTTGCATGATTTCATTGAGGTGTATCTTGATGACTTCTGTGTCTATAGTTTGATCCGAGAGCACTGGGGACACCTAAAGCAATGTTTCGACATATACTGAGAGTATGGAATTTCTCTCAACCCCGACAAAAGTGTCTTTGGCATCTCCTCAGGAGTTCTTCTGGGCCATATTGTCTCAGCACAAGGGATTGCAACAGACCCTGCCAAGATTGAGAAGATTAACACCTTGATAGCACCAACAAACCTCAAGCAATTGAGAGGATTTCTTGGCCATGTGGTAGTATTGAAAGCATGCCATGACGAACCATGTGGTAGACACTTCGCAGGAGAAGCGACAGCCAAGAAGGTTTTGTTAGCAGGATACTAGTGGTCAACCCTCCACAATGATGCATATGACTACTGCAAAAGATGTGATGCTTGTCAGCGAATGGGGAAACCCACCAAAACAAGTGCCATGACATTGCAACCCATTCTTCCCCTAAAGCCGTTCAAGAAGTGGGGGATTGATTTTTTGGGTCCCATTGATCCACCCACCAGACGGAAGCAGAACAGATACATCTTAGTGTGTACGGATTATGTCACAAAGTGGTGTGAAGCTAAAGCCCTGAAGAGGGATGATGGTAACAATGTAGCCATGTTCATGTACGGGAATATTATCACTTGTTTTGCCAGTCCCCTCGAGTTGGTAAGTGACAGAGGTACTCATTTCCTTAACAAAATCATGGAGGAGTTGACGGAGCTATATAAGATCCGCCATCATAAGTCCACTCTCTATTACCCCAGAGGCAACGGCCAAGTTGAAGTCACCAATCGCATTCTCTGCTTGATTTTGACAAGAGTGATTGCCACACATCGTCGCGACTAGGATGATCGACTTATAGAGGCCCTCTGGGCATACAGAAAATCTCATAAGGCAGCTACAAGACAGAGCCCTTTCCAGCTAGTATATGGTACAGAAGTCATCTTTCCTGTTGAACTGGAATTGCCCTCTTTACAAGTGGCAGTTAAAGAATGCTTGGGAGATGATGAGTCACTTCAACGCCGTATCCTACACTTGGAATGCTTGGATGAGATACGGTGGATGGCTTTACAGTATATGGAAACCACTCAAGCGTGATGCAAGGCCTATCATGATAGTTTCATCAAGCACAAGGAGTTCAAAGAAGGTGATCTTGTCTTGCCCTTGATTCGAGATTTGGCAAGTTTCCTGGCAAGCTTCAATAACAGTGGATAGGCCCATACAAGGTACTTGCTGTCAATCCTAATGGCTCTATTCAGGTATAGACCATTGATGCCTCTAACGATCCCTTCCTGATTAATGGCTATCACCTGAAGATGTACTTTCCTCCCTGGGGATCTTGTCAATCACAGCCAACCTACCCTTTCCCTTTTGGGCGTTGCATTGTCCTTCTTGTTATGCTTCTAATAGCCCTTATGATTCTCCTCATGAGGCGGTCTCATTCTGCTAACCCCTCGCAGAAACATCTCAACCCGACCTTGTTCTCTTCTCATCTGATCCAACAACGGTGGCGAGGTTGGTCTTGATACATGGTATTTCTACCATTCTCTTTCTTTTTTTAAAAAAAGGGAAAAAAATAGAGAAAATAAAAAAGAAAAGAAAAAAAAAACAAAACTGTTATGGGAGAAAATGAAAAAATTCGCTGTCATAACAGGCCTCGTTCCAAGAAAAGGTGGAAACACCCTTGGACGGGAAGCTAACTGTGGAAAAGGTGGTAACACCCCGCAGTTCAGGATAGCTGACTCATCACCAGCATAACCTTTCCAGCAAGTGATTTGAAGCCACCTCCCTTGGTGCACTGTCTCTACAATATCAGTCAGTCTGCCCTAACAGATGACCTTTCTTACAAATCATTGAAGTACGAGACTTGTTGGCTGCCTCCCTAGGTATGCCTCGTCTTCAAGATCCTCATGACAACAATAGTTGACATGATCTTCATCATCAACCCCTTGAGTGACATGACCTTTCATCATAACAGGATGGGGACGTGAGTATGGGATGCCCTCTGTATCTATCAGTGAGTGTGAGACAGAGGGTGGGGTGAGTGACCAGTTTTTCCCTTTAAATCAAATGAGAGGCGAGATGTGTGAACGGAGTGTTGCATACATGGGATGGGCCTCTCAATGCACAATGCACAATCTATTCCTATGCACTGCACCATAAGGCTCCCTGGCCTTCCTTCTTGCACTGTATGCCAGCACAGGGCGGGATGCACAGTTGCACCATCAAATGCACACAAGGCATACAACCTCTGCACAAGTGACGATGAGGATTACATCAATGGGTTTCAGGAATGGGTTGCCCTCTGTATCTTTCAGTAGAGCGTGAGACAGAGGGTGGGCTGAGTGTGACTGGTGTTTCTTCAATCAATTATTGAGAGGTGAGGATTGAGGAACATTGCGACCATTGGAGTCACGTACGTTTCTATTTCCCTATGCACCCATGGGATGGGTCTCTGCCATCAGCACAGGACACACCACTCTGTTCGATACACTACACTGCAAGGCTCCCTGGCCTTTCTCCTTGCACCTATGCCAGATGGGCGGGATGCACTAATGCACCATCAATTGTGCACCCTGGTATACTCTCTTCGCACCATCCCCTTGTCAATTCCTAAATCGGGTGTGAGCTCTGGGTTTTCATCATTATTTTCTTCGAGTGACGTTAGTAATAGGGTGAGTGACTGCTCTTTCAATCCATTTGAGAGATCATGAGTTGAGTGCCATATCCCTCGCCATCGATGAATTTCCTGCAATTCCTTCAACTAGCTACCTCCTTGGGTGCTGCTGCATGGTCCCTGCCACGAAGGACGAAGAACGTGTGCTATGAAGACACCTTGTTACCTCCTGTAGCCGACAATGACACAAGACACAACCTCGATAGTTGACATTCCTTCTTGGCAATATGTGCCAAGTTTTTCTAACTCTACAACTTCTGCTTCTCAGTGATGGTTATGTCTTAAGTGTGGGGACGTCGTGGTTGGTCTGATGTGAGGTACCAGGTCCTTGATGGTTGGTCTACCCTTCCTGCTAAGGTTCTAAGTGTGGGGACGCTTCCCTGTGCATCCATGTTATATACCCCCAGGCATATACCCTATTCTGATTATGCATCTATACCGTGACTTCATTTTACCCTGTCCCTGGGGTTGTTTTCTTGACTGTTTTTCTTTATCCTTTGTTTTGTGATTTGTCCATACAAACGCACCCTACGTTCACCAAAATCCCAATCCAACCTTACAGTCCTGTTCATCCCTTTGAACTACCTATTTTTCCTTTTTACCAACCTCTGTTCTGACAGACGATTCTCAAGTTATTAATTTTTGAAGCAATTCCCGTAAATTGGACAGTTTTCCATGTGAACGCATCTTTATTCCGTGTCCTTTCGATGCATGATTGATCCGTTATGAATTTTTACATGTGATGATGCCATATCCCTCGCCATCGACGAATTTTTCCCCTAACACTTTTCTTTTTTATTCCGTGTCCTTTCGATGCATGGTTGATCCGTTATGAATTTTTACAGGTTTTCAGACCTTTTTTAAGTCTGTTTTTCACATTTTTCCATGTGAACCTGCCCTCTTTTCACCGGAATTCCATTTTAATTTGACAGCCGTGTCTTTCCAGCCTTCCCCCTAACACTTTTCCTTTTTACACTTTTCCTTTTTATTCCGTGTCCTTTCGATGCATGGTTGATCCGTTATGAATTTTTACAGGTTTTTGGACCTTTTTTAAGTCTGTTTTTCACATTTTTCCATGGAACCTACCCTCTTTTCACCGGAATTCCATTTTAATTTGACAGCCGTGTCTTTCCAGCCTTTCCTCCACTTTTTTCTTTTTCTATCCCCCTCTTCCGACTACCGGATTGTAAGTTATTAATTTTTTTGAGTGTTTTCGCATGTATTTTTCGTGTCTTTTCCACATAAACTTCTCCTAATTTTCCCCAAACTAAGTTTTGATGCACCAATCATGTGAATTCCTTTCTTTCGGACATTTTTCCTTTTTCCTGTCCTCTATTCCAGTGTACGGTTCTTCCCGTGTATTAATTTTCGAGTCCATTTTTGGGGTTTTTTCCATGTGAACGCATCCTATCTCGATCGAAACTGTGTTCTATCATGATAGGGTTGTTGGACAGCTTATTCTGCACAATCTTCCTTCTTTCCACGCTTCATTTCGAAGCATGATTTTTTTGATATTAATATTCGTATATGTTTTTAGGTTTTTTTAAAACGTTTTTCCCATGTGAACACCCTCATTCTGCCTTGAACCCGATAATGCATGTTTCTATCATTTTCCCCTCGTCTCGCGACACATTTTTCCTTCTTATGGTTTTTCGATCGGACGAACGGGTTGAATTTTATTAATTTTTATTCATTTTTCCCGTGTGACCGCACTTCTCGTGTCGTGCGTGAACGTGTCTGTTTCTGGTTTTACGCGCCTTGGGACGCCCCATGGCGTCTGTGGTTCACACATCGTTGTCCCTGCCCCGTTTGATCCCATCACTGCAAATTTTTTTACTCCTGCCCCACGCATGCGCACGGGACGGGGTGCGTTCTTTTGCACATGCTAATAATAATCCTAATAAAACAAGCGAAGAAAAAAAAAGGAAAAAAAAACCAAAGACTATAAAACCAAAGAAAAGAACAAAAAAACGACAACACAGGAAAACAACCAAAGCAAAAGAGACCAAATAAAAGAGAAAAAGAAAAAGAAAAGAAAAGAGAAAACAAAAAACATTAAAATAAATAAGAATAAATAAAAAAGAAAAATGAAAAATGAAAAATGAAAAATGAAAAAGAAAAAGAAAAAGAAAACAACAAGAAAACAAAAAAAAACGAAAACGGAGAAAGAAAGAAGAAAAAAAAAGCACATACCTGTTTGCCCGTTGTCGTCCCCGCGTCCCCTCCTCCCTTCCTTCTTCTTCTTCTCCTCCCCTCCTCCCTTCTTCTTCTTCTCCTCCTCTTCTTCTCTTCCTTCCTTCTCTTCCTTCTTCTCTCCCCCCCTCGGCCGTGACGGCACCTTGCCGCCGCCCCAGTGCTGCCGCCCCCGCATGTTGCTAACCGTTTCCGCTGTCGACACTGCCGCCTCGCCACATTGTCGACGCCACCTCCCCACCCTGTGACGCTACCCGAGGAAGCCCGCCCAGCCACCGTCATGCTCCTTCTCCTCCACCACCACTACCATCTTCTTCTTCTTCTTCTTCTTCTTCTTCTTCTTCTTCTTCTTCCTCCTCCTCCTCCTCCTCCTCCTCCTCCTCCTCCTCCTCCTCCTCCTCCTCCTCCTCCTCCTCCTCCTCCTCCTCCTCCTCCTCCTCCGCCACCACCACCATCCTCCTCCTCCGCCCCGCCGGGTGAAGGGCCACCCCTCCTCCTCCCACCCACTGGTAACTAACTAACCTAACCTTAGTCACTAACTAACCTAACCTTAGTTAACAACTAAACTAACATTAGTTAAGCTAACTAACCCTAGTTAGTCCCTAGTTAACTACCCCTAGTTAGTTCCCCACTAACCCTAGCTAACTAACCCTGGTTAGTCCCTAGTTAACTAACCCTAGTTAATTTCCCATTAACCCTAGTTAGACCCCTAACCCTAATCAGCCTAACTTACCCTTAGTTAGTCTACATTAACCCTAGTTAGCTGACTCACACTTGGTTAAATTAACTAACCTTAGTTAGATTGACTAACCCACAGTTAATTAACCTAACCCCTAGTTAGCCTAACTTCACACTAGTTAGTCTAACCAAATCACAGTTAGCCTCCCTAACCCTAGTTAGATTAACTTACCTTTAGTTAGACCCCTAACCCTAGTTAGACTTACTGAACCTAAGTAACCAGACCTAACCAGACTTAATCTACCCAACTAGACTAGCCTAGTTAACCTGACTAACTAGACTAACCTGATTTACTAGACTTAACCTAAGTAACCAAATTGACGTGACTGACCCAACTTAACAAACTGACCTAACCTAACTAACCTAATTGATTTACTCAACTAAATTAACTTAATCAACTTTCTCAAACTAAGCTCACTTAATTCACTTAATCTACTCAGTTAGCCCTCGTTCCTGCCCTTTCTCCTCCGTTGTTTTCTCGTTGTGTACGAGTGTGCTAGCGCGTGTTCATGCGCGAGGACGCGCTTCCGACTTGTCCGTGCGGTGGAGTATTGCAACCAACCGTTCACACACAGTCATCCTTCATTGTTCACACGCAGCCCGGGTACCGCCTTTTATTTTCCAACCCGCAAAATACATAAAAATAAACATAAAACTCATAAAATTTCTAAAATTTCATTTAAAATTCAAGAAAAATTACCAAAAAAATTTCAAGATTGTTGAAAATATTTGGAATATCTTTAAAGTGGAAAATTTAAAAAAAAAATTGCAAAAAATTCAAAATCTGAAAATTCCTTCAAAATTGCATGTAAAATAAGTAAATTTTATTTAAAAATAGTAAAAATTCAGAAATAAATCCAAAAAAATTCCAAAAATTTCCACAAACCCCCTGCACATTTGCCACTAATTTATCACTTAGAAATGTTTCCATAAAAGGCAAAAATATTATTTGAAGCCAAAAAACCCTAAATTTAATACTACACTTCATAAAAATTCATTTTAAATTCTACAAATCAGTTGAAAATCATGGATAAATTAACATACATTGTTGACACTTGCTAGATGGCTGAAAATTCACTCTCACACTTCATAACATATTCATGTATTATATATTCCGATTTAATTATTTCAAAAAATAAGAAAATAAAAAAATAAAAATAACTAAACAACTAAACCAAACCAAATAATATACAAAACAAACACACCTAAAATTTAAAAATGAAAAAAAAACATAAATAAACAAAATTTTAAAAAAATAAAAATCAAATCCAAATAAAACAAAAACACTAAGGTGTTTTATTTTTTTCAGTCAGTGGTGTTTGTTTTTGTTTGACTGGATTTCTTGCATTTGGGGGACTACTCCATACGCCTTCAGTCCATTGCATACACACCCCTATCAGGCATTCTTTGTGATTGTCTATGTTGTGGTGTGTGTGTTTTCCATCTGAAGAATGGTGCCTCACGTTCCTCCTCCTATCCAGTATGTCCCGCTGGTCAGTACGAATTATTCTTCCCTAGTGGTTTTTGAGCCTATAGTGAAAGCAGGACTTGCGACTTTCGTAGCTACTTCATTCCCACTGATTCCAGATGATCCATCCTTGTGTGATGAGTTCCTTGCCTCATACAGCAAGAAGTCGGGCCTGGTTCATGGTGCTTCCATGATATTGACACCCTGAGGGTTAGGAAAGGCTTTGTCTCTTCCCTACAAAGGAGAGCCTTTTGTTATAGCTAGAAAATTATTCTCCAATGATGAGATTTTCAAGCTGTTACTATAGAAGCAGACCAAGGAAATTCTGGATGTCAAGAAAGTGATAAACACTTCAGGAGTATATTTTTCCATGATCACTGATCCTCTTTGAAAGTTAGTCTGCCAGTTTCTCCAAGACAGGTTTATGCCTGCCAAAACGCCATCCCATTACTTGTCCAAAGAGCTCTTCATAACTTCCAAGATGGTGTTAAAAATCCATTGATTGGAGTACTTACCTGCTTACAAAGATGGACCAACATTTTGTCAAAGTAACCAGAGAAAATGTTACAAATGTCACCTATGGATCCTACATGTATACTTTCTTGACATACTCAGGTCTAAAGAAGGGTTTGCTACCACCTCCTCCATCTGATCCAGTACCTCCTTCACCACCTTTCAGAAGAGTTAGAACCTATTGATATAGAGGATCTTGATTCCCCTCCTCCACTGGTCATTCAGCGAAAGCGGTTGAAGTGTGTGGCAGATAAAACTCCCTCAGTTCTTCCTTCAGTCACAATTCCTGCTACATCTGGCAGTGACCTCCTTGCTTACCTCACATGTAACAATTTGTTTAGGGCACATAGAGAGGGTTCCTTGGACATATCAGTCCCTTCACTGAATAGTCTAATATCGGGAGATACCATTCCATTCCTCTGTAAAGACATCCAGAGTTCGATTGAACTTTCAGTGACAGCTTGTGCTCAACAACTATATGCTTCTTTTTATGAAGAACTGATGCAGTCCAAAGACCAGTTGCATAAGGCAACCTCAGAGTTAGCCTCTGCTAAAGACACACTTGTAGATCTGTTTAAGCAAATGGAGCAACAAACTCAAATGATTGAGACTCAAAGAGAAGAAATATCTTCTTTGAAGATTCAGTTAACAGAAGCTCAATTAGAGGTCACTGAAGTCTCAGAGGAGAAGGAGAGAATGTCCAAAGAAGCTCAAGAGTTTCAAACTCTTTTAGATGCAAAACTCTCAGCCTTACAGACTGCTCATGACACAGTGGAATCACAAGCTTCCCAAATCAAGCAGTTGCAAGACCAACTGACGCAGTCACGGTCTGTTCCTCCAAGCCCCAATGTTCTTATGATTACTTCTATCTCTAAGCAAGACTTGGCAATTCTCCAGAGACAAGCCACATTGTGTCCATTGTTCCAAGATATAGTGGAAAGATTGCAGTCCAGGATGGATTTGTTATGGTCTACATTAGAGCACTTTTAGGAGTATGTTCCTTCCTTCGGACCATTCTTTCTTTGTCCACTATCAATTGCAGAAGTTGGCCTTTTATATGAAGCTTTCAACGATGGATCTTCTCTTCTAGAGGATGGTTGGAGTGGGGCTTGTTCTCCTGAGTTACTGATAGAAGTGGTCCGTATGGTGTTTGAAGATTCTATGACGATGTATACCATGTTGCTGTCTTACATGTATCTACAAGGTGATCTGTTGATTCCAGATGAAGTAGATATGGCCTGGTATGTGGGGAACGTGGTTTTGCAAGCTATCTTGTATGTCAACTATTTGGAGTTGTGGATAGATTATATGTTCGAGTGTTATTCCTCAAAAATGGCTACTTGCCCTAACAATTCCTGGCACTGAATGATTGATGATGTGGTCTTGAATCAACGTCAGAATACAGCTTCTACCTATGTACAGAGCACTAAGCAACTAAGGGTGGATCTCTTAGCTTACCTTTCCAAAAACCATCCATTTGATTCAACCTTTTTTTATGCCTATCAGAGAAGATCTGTCTTAGGTCCCTCTGTTCCTAGCCTATTATACTATTAACAAATGACTCATTGCTATGATACCTATCTTTCCCTTTATCAAACCAATTCAGCAGCAGCTATCTTACCTCTTCTTTTCCAACCTCAATCTTTTCCTCAAATTCCTATATTCACCTATTGTTCTTTTATCGAAGATAGAGTATTTTCCCCTTCTCCACCATGCCCTTCACCATCTATCCATATACCTTCTACTTTTCCTGTTTATCAATTAACACATTTTCTAACTGATTCCCTTAAATTTTTAGCCACTCCTTCTTTAACTTATTCCTCCTTTTATGATTTTTCCTACCCCTCTCTTCATCCTCTTTTACTTATTTCACTTCCATCTCCTGCCACTTCTATTTCTCAACCCCCTCAGTTGGTTAGGGAATATGAAGGGTTTGATCAGCAGATTTCCAGAAGAAGAGGATGGACCTCGATTGATTCTCTTACAAGACCCCAGATTAACTGGCCAATAATTCCAGGAGATTGGACAGTCAAGCATACCAAAATTACCTTCATTTTGCTCACCAATATTCACAATCTCTAGATCCTTCAGTGAGATTGGCAGCTCATTTTGCTTGGTATCTAGCATACATGCGTAGGCATTCCCATAATGATCAAAAGGCCATTCCAAAGCTTTGTATGAATGTCAATGTGAACATTGACTCCCACAGTTGGATGTCCTATATTTTCATGCCCTATGTCTCCCTAGCAGATACCTTGTTTTGCTAGAAAGGATGTGCTGCCTGCAGTCCTCCAAAGACATTTGTAGATGAATCCTTCTCCATGGATCGTTTTCAAAACCACCAAGCCTTCAAAAGGGATCATCTTCATTGATGCCTTTGCAATGTATTTTGGATGATTCTTAATGATATATATCTCTCTTGTTGGAGGTGTCATTCAAATGGTTGTGTTAGTGTTTGTGTGTGTGTTGTAATAATTGTATGTGATGAGTTCATGCTGATTGAGAATAATTTGTTCAAGAGCTCTTTTCAAACTGTTGATGGTGGATGGACGCCTATGGTGGAAAGTTGAAGAATAACCTCTTATATCCTTTACAAATTTGTTATGACTTTTAAATAATTAATCAGATGAGTTAACAAATAACGAAGTTTTCCTTTAGTAGTATTTGTCTATCAGATACAGGTGATAAGTTGGGGTCGTGGTTTGGTGAGACTATTGAAGATACTGAAGAAGACCAAAATTGAGCTCTTGAATGAACTTATATTCTTCTTTTCCTTAGGTCGCGAGGACGCTTCCTTTCTAAGTGTGGGGATATGTTGAGAATGGAAAAATACTGAATTTTTGACTAATTTTTGTTGTTTTTGAGGATTGAATGATTGATTTTTGATGGATTTAAAGTGTTGTATGGTTGTTAATGGAAGTGTTTGACAATGTTTTGGATGATATTGATTATGTTTTGAAAGTTCATGATGATTCTTAGTGGAAATATTAAGCTCGATGATATTCTGTTAAGGTTCTGATTGGTTCTGTATACCTTCTATATAGCTTCTGTTTTGTTCTGATTGTTTTCTGTATGAAGCATGGATTGATGATTGATGAAGGTTGAGATCTTTTGGAAGCCTATTGAATAGTTTTTGATAGTTTGGAATGATTTGAGTATGAGTTATGAGGTTCTGATGACCTTCTGTAACTCTCTATAGACCTTCTGTAGAGCTTCTGTCTCTGCTCTGTCTCTGTACTGTAACTGTATTGTAGCTGCTCTGGTGCTGTACTATACTGTTCTATAGACCTTCTATAAGTGTTCTATAGAATGTATGTGTGACTTTGGAAAAGTTTTCTAACTTTTGGAAAGGATGAATCTAAGTTCAAAAGAGCTAAAACAAGTGGAAGAAGTAGCTGCTGAAGACTGAGTGACAGTGACAGTAGTGAGCTGTGAAGAGACACTGTAGTGGCTCTGGTGACTCTTCATATCAGACATACCTCTTGGGAGGTACATCCACTACCTAAGAAGGATTATTGAGAGTTATTATGAGAGTATTTTAGTGAGGAGATGATGTATTATTGAGAGAGAGAGAGAGAGAGAGAGAGAGAGAGAGAGAGAGAGAGAGAGAGAGAGAGAGAGCCAGAGATAGTCAATTCTATCAAAACAGTGTAACTGTATATGAGATATTGAGAGAGAGAACTATGAAGACATTGAAGATGAATATTATGTGATTGATTTCTATTCAAATATGGTGTATTCTTTTGTGTTCTTTGTTATATTGATGGATTCTATGAAGATGTTGAATATTATGGTTGATTCTATCAAATCCGTGGGAGATATCTACCATGATGCTGCGTGAAGATTTGTTGTTTTCTTTGTTTTGATCATCAAAAGAATGAAATAAAAGCTTGCTGATGTTACAAGATAGATTTTCTTGTAGTAGAATCCCCTTTCCCTTAGTGTTCCTCTTGGGGCTCCACTCCCTCTACACTTACTTTCTCAAAAACCAATCATAAAACTTGGGGTTATATTCAAGAGTTGCATAACAGTCCAAATCATGTGGGCAAATGCCTACTTGCACGATGTAAGTTAATACATAAGTCAAGAGGTCACTTGAGTTGAGCTAACTTGCAATGTGAAGTTCCTCCTCCTTTAAAATCTCATCCAAGTATAGGTGAAGAAAAACATTGTCTTCTAATGACTGATTCCTAGTTATGGCCAACACTCTAAATGAGGTGGGGGACCACATAGGCCAGGTTATACTAGAAGTCTTGATGGCACGTCATTGCTCTGCATTGGCCATGGTTTGGTATCCCTCTTGAGCCCACGAAAGCGTAAATTATACCACTTGCATAAGAAATTGGACTTATATTCAATGAGTCATTGGAGTTTAGAAAGTTCCTATGGTGGCATGGAAATTTCATTTTTATGATAAGATGTGATCAAGAATTGTCTTACAACCTTTTCTCGTGAGATTTGATTTCCAATCATCTTGTTTGCAATAGTGGAAGTCTTAATAAAGGTGAATTCATATTCTTCCCAAGAACATACTAATGAATGTACCTCATTTGTTATAGATTTGTCAAGTAGGCCTAGGTCTAAATGTTTATAACTTCTAGCAAATAGTGTGAAAGTTGAATCCAATCGCTGAAGCACCAAGTCATCCATTGTGTCCATGGCCATACTGGATGCCACTTCAAGAATGGATCATCATGGTTGTGGTGGGTTAAGGTGTGCTGGTGGCTTGAACAATATAAGTTGATGCATGGTGCTTCCACTTGAAGATTCTTAGTGGGTGTGGCAAGCTTAGATTGTGAGGTTTGATGCTTTATCATCAAGTTTTGTGGTGGCAACTGTCTTAGAGTTGTAATGTGCTTGCCCAAGCCGCTTCCTCGTTGGCACGCTCTTAGTAGCCCATCAAGAGATGTCCTAAAAATTGCCATGTGGGATTTGATGAAATACCTTGGAGTTTGCTATCTAGGCTTGCTTGAGTCTACCCCATAGTGGAAGTCCCGACCGTTCCCACGAGGATCGACATGAGGTTTGGTTCCTATAATGAGTCAAATCAACTACTAACAGTTGATTAGTGTCAACAGTTCGAGTTTCCACTTCTTATAGAATTTACCCGATCGAAACGGACTTGCATTATGCTTGGTTCAAAGAGAATGGGGAACAAAGGGGAGTGTGGCACTTTGATTCCTTTTGCCCATGGTGCAAAATCCCATTCCGGCCCTAAAATGATGCAAGTCAGGCTTTCTCATCTCTAATGGTCATACATTTACCCATTAAAAATGTAAATTTTATTCCTTTTAGAAAAGCTCTCAACTCACCGAGTCTGCCCAACCGTACGATTGGATCCATGGGGATCCATCCTCATGCTTCTCTCGAAAGAGTATTTTTAACTATCTAATTACCTACCACCTTAGATTCAACATATAAAAATAGCTTATTTGATTATCTCCTGATACAAATTCGTTACATGCCTTTATTTCATGACATAAAGATAGAGTAAAGTGATTCCTTCTCAATAGTTCCTTTAAGAAAAATTACTTTTTACAATGTTTTCTATTCTAGCTAGATATGATGGCAACCTAAAGGTATTATTCTCTCCAAGTTCAATTGCTAAACTAGTATTGGAACTTCTAGGATACTATCTAAAATTCGAAGGGTAGTTTGCAATTTGTAAGAGTCTAAGGAGTTTATGACAAGAGCTCCCTAGTATCCTCACCTCCTCCTGCCAACTAGGGTTCCCTATGATAAAACCTTTCATGCCATGATTGGTCTATACTCACTAACACGAAAACAAAAAAAAACCCTTAGAGTAGGTTTTATCCATGCTAGCCTTGGGGAGGTCTAGTGCCATCAAAGAACACTGCTCTCAGTCGGCACTCTGTGTTCATCGGAATACTACCTCGATCGACGATCTGTATCCGATCATCCATCTTTTAGCCTAATGATTTTAGGAAAGAGTAGTACCTAACTTATAATCACAAACATCTTATTTTGAATGCATTATACGTAAAATTTTAACAAATTTATTTCCAAGACCATTCTTTTCTTCCAAAAATAATAATATCAAGGAAAAACTTAGCGTAAGTCGCAATATCTTCCAATAATCTTCTCAGGTTACCCTCCCCTAGGAATCTAGCCTAGATTGAATCTAAACAAGAATTACATTTTTTAGAACAATTCCTATGATGGTATTTTCTCAATGGGGTTTGTGGATCTTTGTTGGCAATAAAAAAATCAGGGTTGGTTTTATTATGAAAAGTGCTCTTTTAACAATTACACTTCAAGACCCCTTTTTTTCATTTTTTCATATGAAGAATTAATGTCCATGTTTATCCATCAAAGGTTCTGTTAGTTCAATATAGATCAACAATTTTAAATCTTTTTAGGAACATAGTACCTTCCTTGTACTTCTCCTTGGAACATCTTGTATAAACCCTAATTATCCCTTGGAATTTATGTTTAAGAATTTCTTTAAAATATTTTATGTAGGAGATTTAAAAAAATTCTATTTTACGAATGCAACTTTTTGTTGCCAACTTATAGAATGATGGCATGCTAGCTACATTTAATATCAAAATATGGTACCTGGGAATCTATGGCAAGTGCTTCGTTGATGGCATTCACAACTTCATTTTGTAATCCCAATACTCGTTATTCCTTTTGTGTGGTCGTATATGTAGTGTTATTGGAAGTTCGTTCCTTCACGACCTTCATAACTTTCTTCCTTGGGGCTATGGTCTTTAATCATGAGATTGTAGAGGGGATTTTGGCAATAGAGCTTGGGGGTTGTCGTAATCGGATTGATAAGGGATGGCAATCACTAGGAATTGAGAAAAATCGAGTAGAGTCTTGATTCCACAGGGAAATGAAGGTAGAAGGGATGGGGGATTCGATTCCAAGAGTGGGTGGAGTATCCTCCTTGTCTTCATAACAAGAATTCCCATCCTCACACTCCTCTTGCCCCACTGCCTCTTACTCTATACTCTTGGTTTGAGAAGAGCCTCTTCTCTTCGATTAGGCTGCCCCTCCAACAGCTCCTCAGGCCCCATATTTATAGTTAAATTGAAGAAGAAGGGATTAATGGGTTGTGGCCAAGAAGAGGAGCTCTTTGTGGAGGGTATATTGGCAATCTAGCAATCTGTAAGCTTTCAAGATGCAATCTGATGTAGGCGATCTAATCTTTGAGGTCTAGAGAGGTTACCAAAGATGCCATGATTGATTCACCTAGCTCTTGAATGATCTTGCTCCAATCTAAGGCCTCTTGTCAATCTGAGAAAAGGGGGAGATTACTGGATTCTTCTGCTAAGATTGAGGAGGAGAATTAAGGCTTTCCTTCATGCTTTTAGCATCTCCAATTTTAGGAGGAGAGAGAGAGAAAATTTGACGTTGTTTTTTTGTTAAAAAAGGGGGGCAGGCGGCGGCCTATTCATCATCTTCTTTTTCCAAAGCTTTTCTTTTTATAAAGCTTAAGCTTTCACTTACTTAATAAGTCTTAAATGTGCTTAGTTAGTTTTGACTTATAGGCCAAGACTTTCATTCATATGGTGATTTTCATGAAGGATGTGTATAGATCTTATCGGCCCTGGAAGGTATCAGGTTACAAATTTTGGATTATTTTCTTCGAGACTTCCTCTATTTAATGGACTAGAATTCCCCAAATCTAATTATGAGAAGTTGAGAAGATTGAAGATAAAGTCGGAATATCACAAGAGTCCTCAAACAGGGGACTTGCTAATGAGTGGTTGCTCGTGGAATCTTGATTGAGCTTTGGGTTAATCAAGTATATGAGCATTCAGGGGTTGAGATCCCTCCCTTTTAGTTCTTCTCCTCCCTTATTTTGGTTGACCTTGCTAAAGGTTAGTTTTTGGAGCCTGAGATTGAGGATTAGACGCAGCATTCACAATTTTAGGTAACCACAATGAGGTGTTACCATCATAGTATCCTTCGGCTTGTAGCAGAAGGGCTTTTGGAACCCAAAGCTGCTCTGTCACATGTGCACTATAGGAGCTCCAACTCCACTGTTTAGGCCTAGAGTATGAGGCATGGAAACTATGCATTCCCAATGTTTGACATTTGTGAAATTGTGGTTTATGATTAGGAACCCACTTGAGTGTTTGGACCGTAGTTCCTTGATGCGACTAGGTAGGTACCATGGGAGTACAATGGGATGTACTACTCCATTCCTTAGAGTGGAAACTAGGTTTAACTACTTGGAGCCCCAAGAGGGACACCAAGGAAAATGGGGTTTCTACTGCAAGAAAATCTATCTTGTATCATCAACAACCATCTTTTTCCTATTTGATATGATCTCAAAAATGAAGAAAAGAGCATTAGGAACAAGAAATCCTCACGTAACTTCATAGAAACAATTCTCCCCCCACGGCTTTAACTTTAAAAAAATCAACCATGCTCTTCATATCCTTCATAGAATTTTTTGATAGACCACAAAAAGCAAGAGAATACACCCCTTTAAATGGAAATATATCACATATGATTCATCTTCAAAGTTTCCATAGCTTTCTCTCACAATCTCTCATATGTAGATACATTGTCTTGCATAGAATTTGGCTATCCCGACTCTCTCTCTCTCTCAATAGTACATCATATCCTCACTAAAATACTCAATAATCACTCACAAAAACCTTTCTTTGGTTGTGAATACCCCTCCCAAGTGGTGTGTCTGATATGAAAGGTCACTAGAGTCACTATAGTGATTCTTCATAGCTCACTATTGTCACTTCACTCTAGTCTTCTCTTGAGTCTTCAACAACTACTTCTTTCACTTCTTTGAGCTCTTTTGAACTTGCATTCACCTCTTTCCAATGCTAGAAAACTTCCCATACTACACTCCCATCCAACAGAACACTTACAGAGGCGACATACAGAACATAACATAACATGAATAGAGGCTCTATAGAAGCTCAACATAGGGTTACAGAAGGTAAATAGAAGCATCCAACTCAACTAAAACCAATAAAAACCATCAAAAACCATTCAATGAGCTTTCAAACAGCCTCAAACTTCATCAATCATCACTCTATTCTTCATATAGAAGAAAAATAGAACAAAACAGAAGCAAATACTGAAATCCGTGGTTGGTTGGTCGATACACAGTCCCAATTAAATATTCAAAAAACCCAAAACACGCAAAAAGGGCGATATGCTCTATTTTATGGAAGAATTTTGCTTGTTTGTTATTGTTCATGGTCTAAATGGTGTGCACATGGGCTGAAATTGTATTTAAATGTTCCTTGCATTGTGTTTGAGGGATTCAATCACTATTATGCAAAACTTTTATTGATTTACATCAATTATAAGTTTTCAAAACCCGAAAAAACACTAATTTTGATGGAAATTGATAGTTTCTTTGATTTTGAGTGGGGAAAAAATGAGTGAACATGGGATAAAATAAGGGAAAATGTTGAGTCTCAGTTCCAATGATCAGTCATCAGAAGAAAACCAAAAATACCTATTTTCTATTAAAAATAAATAGGAAAAATAAAAAAATGGAAAAAAATGGATTTCTTGCGTTTAAAAAAAAAAAAAGATCTATGTATGTGAATGTCTGATGGGGATGAAGCATGAGGTTAAGCCTTAGTTTGGCCCTTGTTCTTTGTGTTAAAGTGCGTATTTATTGCTTTTACATACAAAAAATGACATAAAAGAACCTCTACACCTATGCATCGCAGGCAAATTTAAACGGTGAGGGGGAGGATGATGTTATACAATAGTTTAAGTGCTGAAATAATACAAAGTCTGATAGTTCTCTTTATGCATAACATTTAGGATGCGGTTTATTTAGAAATAATGGATCTAGCAGCATGAGGTTTGCCTTGGTGCTAGGTTCCTACAACGAAGCATTGCGTATTAGCAAAAATTCATTAAAAGGGCTGTTTTTGCATGACACATAGGCTGATTTCAAACCATAATTGTTTGTGCACAATAAGGCATTCACTTTTGCATGAATCATACACATGGTATCTATCCCTGGCATGCATAGTAATTGGTTGTATTATAAATGACCCACGTTGGAGGAGTAAGGCACCCAAGCTGTAGGTCTAGCTAATGGGTTCTAAGGGGAAGTAAGTGAGGATGGCACATCCTGGAATGATATAATATTGATACCAAGAGCGGAGTCTATTTCGTATATGCTATATGTGTTAGCAACACATTGAGGGGCCGATCCCCAAGGTGTAGGATGGTCACAGTGGGGCCGTGGCAATTAGCCGAAGGGTGCCTCCTATGTTGTTCTATGTGGTGAATTACACCAAAATGTGTAGGGTCTCTCACTGAGGAGTTTGAGAAGGTTAAGGGTTGGACTATAAACGCGATACAAGTGCAAAATGTACGTACGATGGTAGGGCAATGTGTCTTGTAGACACTCCTGATCGCGAGGCCGTGAGGTTGTTTTGTGCATGTTAGAGGTCCGGCTAGTGGTATAGCTAGTGCCGGCCCACTTTAGGTCCCATTACTGAAGGTGAATACCGCCAATATATCCACTCTTGCAGGAGGTGAAAGAGATGTGATGCGTTCTAATACATGGTGCAGAAAGTGCCATCAAGCGGGACATTTAGCCACTGAATGTACCCTAAAACCAACCATTCCTAGAGCCTTCTGTTTGTACAGTTTGAGGAAGAACCATACAGAGGATATTTGCTCTCTAAAAGAGATGCATGAATGAAGAAAGAAATATGAAGATGCAAGATTCAACTTGCTAGAATCCAAAATGACAACATAGGACATTGGATCTAAGCCAAGGGAGTTTGGTCCTAATTTCAATCCAAGGAGATTTCCTTCTCAAAGTTACAGAGGATAATAGTTTGGTGGTGGTCTGAGATTAGAAGTGGAGTGTTACAGGTGTGGAGAAAAGGGTCATATCTCACCAAATTGTCAAAACCCTAGAAGATATGTGGATTACAAGCCCTTATGCAGTCGGTGCAAAGGAGAAGGCCAGACTGCAAAAGATTGTCCAAGTTCAGCCCTTGTGAAATCTACTTTTGATACCCAACAAAAGACCCAAGAACCTGCTTCCAATTTGGTGGAATTGGAAGTGGCCGCAATAACGCATGCAAAGAAAGGAGAACCCCTAGTTCCAAAAGAGAATGTTTCCTTTGTCAAGACTATGAAGTTCAACTATCCTAAGGAAAACTAGAACAATGTAGTCTAGGACAATGAAGTACAGAGTACTACAGTGCCACAGAGAGTCACAAAGATAGTCCTAGAGACAGGACTAGAAGTCCAAGAGATAGAGGATGCAGAAGTACCTCTTCATGTAGAAGAAGCATAGATGTTGCCGCTCCTAGAAGAAAAAGGGAAGATAAAAGTGGGCATGGCCCCAGTTCCCAACCGATTGGAAAAGCTTGTGGATCCTATCAAATAGTATGATTTGGTCAAAGATCTAGAAACTTTTAAACCAAACAACATTTTGACAGTTGTTGATGTTGTCTCCTAGCTATCGAAAGAAATTCAAAATCATACTGGCTAGAAGAAGAAGCTCAAGAATTGTTCCCTCCATGGCTACCAAGTCCAACAGAGCCTTAAAACCCGTAAAGGAAGTGGATGTGGCTAACTCATTCTTGGATCTTGGAGCCCCAGAGATTGGCGTATGGATTGAAGGGTGCTTTATTTCAGATGCATTGGTTGATGGAGGCTCGTCAATAAACATAATTCCGGATGTGACAATGAAGGATCTAGGCCTGCAAGGAATGCAACCTACATAGTGGCTCATTAGGTTGGTAGACCAAAGTAGAATCAAACCATTGGGCATTCTCCCATATGTAAAGACAATCCTCGCAGGAAGAGACTATTGGCTAACATATCTGGTGGTCAAACCAAATTCCTATGGGATCTCATACCCTCTGGTATTGGAAAGACCTTGTCTTTTTGAAGCAAGAGCAAGGACAGACTGGTTCAAAGGGACCCTAACCCCAAGAAAGGGACTGAATAAAGTAGTATTGAAGTTGTATGGATTGTAAGAAGGCAATGGATTCACATCCATCGAAGTCATAACCGACTCCTCCAATGAAGTAACAAATGGTACATCATCAGGAGATGAAGAGGCTGTCAAATAGATCTTTCCCAAGAAAACAGAGGCACAGTTTCTAACAGTGGGCTCTGTAAGCCAATTACTAAAGGAAGTAAAGTCTTTGTCTATGGGTGAATACCTCTTGCCTAAACCAGAATTGACTTCTGAAATCACCTCTAATAGCAAGATAGAAGCATGGATGTATTGTTTTCCTTGTAACATGATGGTAGTGGTAGAGATAGTGCCAAAGACAAAGATAGAGATAGAGATAGAGATAGAGATAGAGATAGAGATAGAGATAGAGATAGAGATAGAGATAGAGACAGAGACAGAGACAGAGACATAGACATAGACAGAGACAGAGACAAAGACAACGACAGAGGCAGAAGCAGAAGCAAAAGACAAAACAGAGAGCTTGTTCTTCTCTTAAAGAGCACCCATAGATGTAGAAACAGAATTTGAAGAGGACGAAGGTGATAATGTAGAAGAATATTATGAAAGAGAGCTAGAAGGATCTATCCTACTCACAGAAGGCAGAGATGAGGAAGAAGTTCCTAAAGCCTCAGAAGTAGAAGATCCCTTTCTATTCGATAGAATGATTGTGGTACCCTTTGGACTGATTAATGAGTCACCTCATGAGTAGAATAGGCCTTCCTTCGATAGTGGCTTTTGTCGTCCAAAGTTACACTTCCTTAAAGAAGATGATGATGATGCATCTTGCCAACAACCTCCAGCCCTATAGCTCAAATAGAACGCAGAAAGTTCCTATTATGTGACATTCTTGGATGCATCTTCAAAAGATGAATCTTCAAGCTAAGAAGTAACTCATCCCCAACCCAAACTCGAAACTTCAATGATACCCTTTCAGCCTCCCAAAGAGCAAGAAAAGCCTCCATTAGAAGAGAACAGTAGCTCCAGTGCATCATCAGAAGGTGAGACCACTCCCTTAAAGGAGTCAAATCTTTACCTAAAAGCATTCCATGGGGCATTTATCCATGAAGTGGAAGGTGAAAGGAAATTGAAATTCATGGATGTTGACGGTACTAAACATCACCTGAAAGTGGGTCTAAATCTTCCAAAAGAGGAACAAGTGGTTTTGTGAGACCTACTAAAGGAGAATTTAAACGTGTTTGCATGGTCATATAAAGATCTAAAGGGGATTGATCCCATAGCTTGCCAACACCATATCAACTTAAATCATGATGCCAAACCTATGAGGTAAAGACAGAGGCGTATGAATCTCAATTATTTTGCTCTAGTGAAGGCCGAATTATTGAAGCTCCTTGAAGTTGAATTCATTTATCTAGTGGGTAACAATGAATGGGTTTCACCCATTGTGGTAGTACCCAAGAAGAACAGGAAACTTTGAATGTGTGGACTTTCAAAAGCTGAATTCCAAGGCGAAGAAGGATCATTTCCCTATCCCTTTTACAGACCAATTGTTGGACATAGTGGCAAGCCATGAGCTCTATTCCCTCTTGGATGGATTCAACGGATACAACTAAGTCCAAATAGGAGAAGAAGACCAATCCAAAACAACCTTCATAACCAAATGGGGAACCTATGCTTACATAGTGATGCCATTTGGGCTCTATAGTGCTCCTGGTACTTTCCAACGAGTGATGATGGCTTCCTTCAAGAACCATTTACATGATTTGATTGAGGTGCATCTCGATGACTTCTATGACTATAGCCTAATCTGTGAGTATTGGGGACACCTAGAGCAGTGTTTTGACAAATGTCGAGAGTATGGGATTTCTCTCAACCTCAACAAATGTGTCTTTGGTGTCTCATCATGACTTCTTTTGGGTCACATTGTCTCTACACAAGGGATAGCAATAGATCCTACTAAGATTGAGAAGATCGTAGCCTTAACATCACCAACTAACCTCAAACAGTTGAGGGGATTTCTTGGCCATGTGGGCTATTATAGAATATCCATTATACACTTTGCAACAAAAGGCATCCCCTTTGCATAAATTCTTGAGAAAATATGCCAAGTTTACATGGACTAATTATTGTGATGAAGCGTTCAACACCCTGAAGTAGTGTCTAATTGAGGCACCCATATTGCAACCTCTTGATTGGACGAAGGAGTTCCATGTACACACTGATGCATCAGTTGAAGGCTTGGGTGTAGTCCTATGGAAGAAGGGATTCTCAAAGATCAACCCATTTATTATGAAAGTAGAAAAGCCACTGATAGACAGTGGAACTATATAGTGACAAAGCTGGAGTGTTTGGCAATGGTGTTTTTCCTAGAGAAGTTTTGCCACTACCTACTATCAACTCATTTTAAATTTTATGTGGATCATGAGGCCCTGTCCTTCCTACTGAACCAAGCAGATGTGAAGGGATGAATGATGAGATGGATCCTTCTATTCCAGAGTTTGACTTTGAGGTAATCACCAAGCCTGGTTGCTGCCATGTTCTGACTGATCATCTATCTCGTATCCCGTAGAATGCAGATGAGGAGTAGGATGATCCAAACCTACATTATGCTTTCTTGTTTCTAGTCGAAACTATCACCCCTTGTATGCACACATTGCCAACCTACTGGCAACCCAATAGTATCCTATTGGTATCTTTGGTCAAGAAAGGAAGAAGCTTCTATTAGAATCAGTCCCCCTACACCCTATTATAGGTGGCACACTGTACAAGAAAGGCAAAGATGAAGTGCTCAAAAGATGTGTTGCAGGAGACGAGATTGGGATTGTTCTGAAGGCTTGCCATGAAGAGCCATGGGGAGGCCACTTTGTAGGAGAAGAAACATCCAGAAAGGCTTTGTTAGTAGGATACTAGTGGCCGACCCTCCATAAGGATGCCTATGACTACTGTAAGCGATGTGATGCATGTCAACGGATGGGGAAACCCACCAAGTCCAGTGTCATGCCACTACAACCTATCCTTCCCTTGAAGCTATTCGAGAAGTGGGACATTGACTTCGTAGGTCCAATCAATCCCCCACCAGACAGAAGTAGAACAGATACACCCTAGTATGTATTGATTATGCCACCAAGTGGTGTGAAGCTAAAGCTCTGAAGCAAGATGATGGAAATAGTGTAGCCTTGTTTCTGTACGAGAATATCATCACCTGTTTTGGCAGTCCCCTAGAGTAGGTAAGTGATAGAGGCACTCATTTCATTAATAAGGTAATGGAAGAACTCACAGAGTTTTATAAGATTTGTCATCACAAATCCACACCCTATTACCCCAAAACGAACAGCCAAGTTGAAGTCACCAATCGCATCCTCTGCTCGATCCTGACAAGGACGATTGCTGCACATCACCGTGATTGGGATGATCGACTTATAGAGGCCCTTTGGGCGTACAAAACCTCCCATAAGATAGCTACATGACATACACTCTTCCAATCGGTGTATGGTACCAAAGTCTTCTTTTCTTGTTGAACTCGAGTTACCCTCCCTACGAGTGGCTATCAAAGGAGCGCTTGGGAGATGCCAAGTTCGTGCAACACTATCTCCTGCACTTGGAATGTCTAGATGATATTCACAGGATGGCTCTACAGTACATGGAAGCCACACAAGCTCGCAGCAAGGTCTATCATGACGACTTTATCAAGTAGAAGGAGTCCAAGGAAGGTGACTTAGTCCTCGTCTATGGTTCCCAATTTGGCAAGTTTCCAGGCAAGCTTCAATAATGCTAGATGGGTCCTTATAAGGTACTTGTTGTCAACCCTAATAGCTTTGTCCAAGTGTAGGTTGTTGATGCCTCTGATGATCCTTTCCTGATCAATGGATATCACTTGATAGCCCTTAAGATATTCTTCATGAGGCAGCCTCATTCTGCTAGCCCTCATAGATACCTCCCACCCCTACCTTGTTCTCTTCTCATCTAATCCAGGAATGGTGGTGAGGATGGTCCTGACACATGGTATTTCTACCATTCTCTTTAAAGGAAAAAAGGGAAAAAAAATTTATCGACCATAGGAGAAAAGGACTTCGGTCTCTGTCATGCTGATCTATTCTTTGATACACAAAACAAACTGTTATGGGAGAAAAGGAAGCAATTCCCTATCATATTAGGCCTTATTCCAAGAAAAGGTGGAAACACCCTTGGATGGGAAGCTAGCTGTGGAAAAGGTGGTAACACCCTGCAGTCCAATAATCAGTAAACACTTTTCCAGAAGAAATTCCAAAGCCACGTCCCTTTTGGTGTTGTCTTGTCAAGAATCACGTGGTGGAGCGGGTTGCTCAAGATGCTGCGCCGAACACACACAGAATGCACAAGGAGAAGCTCACTCAAGAGACAAGAAGAGAGATGGAGGCCAAAACGTTTTCTTGCTGATTTCTTCTTCTTCTTCCACACTCTTTACAATGTACACAAAGTATAGATAAGATACAACATAAAAGGAAAGTGGCCTACTAAGTCAAACAATGCATAGCCGACTACACTAGTCGAATGGCGCTATAACTATGCCAGCTGTAAATAGGTGTAACAACCTGAATATAATAAGTAATGAGTCAGTGGCCATGTGAGAGTCATAATGACCACCGACGTGCTAAGTGTAGACGTGTGGACCCATCTAACCAGGCGGTCCATCATCCATGTCCACATGTGTTGAGCTTGCCATCTCAACACTCCCCCTCAAGCTCAACTGCATCTCTGCAACTCCAAGTAAGCTTCGAAACTTTTGAAGCTTCTCTGTACCCAATGCCTTCGTGAAGATATCAGCTATCTGATCCTGTGTACTGACATACACCAAGTCAATCTCACCTACTAGTACCTTCTCTCTCACAAAGTGGTAGTGTACCTCAATATGTTTTGTCCTGGCATGGAACACAGGGTTCCTAGCCAACTGTATACTGCTCATGTTGTCACAATAAATGACAACTGGACCTTCCACCTGCACATCCAAATCAGCCAGTAACTTTTGCAGCCATACTACCTCACATATTGCAACAGCAGCACCTCTATACTCAGCCTCTGTACTTGACAAAGCAACTGTAGATTGCTTTTTGCTGCTCCATGCAACTGCTGCACTACCAAGAGAAAACATGTATCCGCTGGTAGATCTTCTATCAGACATACTACCAGCCCAATCTGCATCTGTGTATCCAAACACATGTACATCTGTACCTGCCTCATAGAAAAGCCCATAATGTAATGTGGACTTTACATATCTCAATATGCGTCTCACTGCATCCAAATGTGGCTTTCTAGGTACTTGCATAAACTGACTCACAAGACCAACAGCATAGCTCAAGTCTGGCCTTGTAATGGTCATGTAGATCAAACTCCCCACTATCCTCCTGAACATAGTAGGGTCTTCTATCTCATCTCCAACATCAGCACTCAGCTTTACATTCTGCTCCAACGGGACTGAAAGTGGTTTGCATGCAGTCATACCATACTTGGACAACATATCCAAGCCATACTGTCTTTGGGACAGCCATATACCATCATCACATCTGATCACCTCAATGCCAAGGAAGTACCTTAGCTCACCTAAATCCTTCATCTCAAACTTCATCTTCAAACAGCCCTTGACTTCAGCAATCCCACTATCACTATCACCTGTAATAATCAAGTCATCCACATAGATGACTATGATGACCAAACCTGTATCTCCCTTTCTCACATAAAGTGAGTGATCAGCATCAGAAACATAAAAGCCAATATTGACAAGATACTCTCTGATCTTGTCAGACCATGCTCTAGGTGCTTGCTTGAGCCCATAGAGTGCCTTCTTCAACCTGCACACATACGTGGGATGCTCTAAATCTTCATAACCTGCTGGCTGATCCATATACACTTCTTCCTGCAAATCACCATGCAAGAAGGCATTCTTTACATCCATTTGCTGCAACCTCCAACCTTTGGCTGCTGCCAAAGCAATCACACATCTGACAGTTGCCATCCTAGCAACTGGACTGAAGGTTTCATCATAATCTATGCCATATGTCTGGGCATAGCCTTTTGCAACCAGCCTAGCTTTGTACCTGCTAATAGAACCACCTGCATTGTGCTTAATCTTATAAACCCACTTACATCCAATAGCTTTCTTTCCCTTTGGCAATGATACTAGATCCCAAGTCTTATTGGCCTCTAGTGCAGCCATCTCCTCATCCATTGCTGCATCCCAATGAGCATGACCAACAGCCTCCTCAAAACATGTGGGCTCAACATCCTCAACTAGTTTCACCATATAAGCATAATGGTGAGCTGCATAACCCTCAAAACCAAATCTTTTAACAGGGTATCTCACCCTGCTAGACCTGCATACCACTGGATCACTCAATGGAGTCTTTGCATTAACACGTGCTCTCTGCACACCTGGAGTCCTCACTGAAGGAATGCCAAGCTCATCATCCAAGCTCTCTGAGCCACTGGAGTCTCCATCAAAAACTGCATCAATGCCTTCTGACACCTTATTCTTTCCTTTTTCTTTACCTGTAGTGCTACTAGATGCACCCGAAGATGTAGAGGTACTCCTTAGTCTCCCAGACCAAGGACTACCAGATGATGTCTCTGGTCCACTAAGAGTCTGTGATTCTTGCTTTTCAGCCTGCACATGAGTATCATGATCATCATCAACATCCAATGCATCACCACTAGATGCATACCAACTGCTCATTTCATCAAAGATGACATCCCTGCTCACTCTGAACTTACATGTGACAGGGTTGTAACAACGATACCCTTTCTGCTCTAAAGAGTATCCAATAAAGATACACTTTTCAGCCTTTGGATCCAGTTTCTTCCGCAACTCATCTGGCACATGAACATACGCAATGCAGCCAAATACTTTCAAGTGTGAAACATCAGGCTTCTTACCTGTAAAACATTCTTCGGGGGTCATACCATGAACTGTAGCTGTGGGAGTTCTGTTCATAATATAAACAGCAGTATGAACAGCCTCAGACAAAAAATGCTTAGGCATATTCTTTTCAGCCATCAAGGCGCGTGCAACTTCTGCAATATGCCTGTTTTTCCTTTCTGCAACCCCATTTTGCTGTGGGGTATACCTGCATGTGAACTGTCTCTTTATCCCATGAGACCTCAGAAAATCACTGAACTCATTTGAGAGGTACTCTCCCCCTCCATCTGACCTCAGGCACTTTACTTTCAAGCCTGTTTCTCTTTCAACTGCAGCCTTGAAAGTTCTAAAGTGCTCAAAAACTTCACTCTTTTCCTTCATAAAATATACCCACAGCTTTCTAGAGCAATCATCAATGAATGTGACAAAGTATGAACTGCCTCCAAGAGATACATTTTGTGTAGGCCCCCAAATGTCTGTATGCACAACATCAAGGATATTTCTGCTTACATCTCTGTCATGTGAAAAGGGTTGTCTTGCCTGCTTACCAAACTGACATGCTTCACATACCTTCTGAAATTCTGCAACTTTAAATGTAGGCAAACCTGTAACCAACCCTTTGGACTGCATTAATTTCAGCCTTTGTACATTTGCATGTCCAATGCGTTTGTGCCAAATTTCAATGTCTGCAACAACACCTTTTCCTTTGGCATACATAGCCGCATTCATAGTAGGAATTCCAGCATCTAGAGTGAACATACGTCCAACTCTACTTCCCTTTGCTACCAACCTGCACTTGTCATTGAAGTCTTCTACAAAGCAGCCCTTTGCATTAAATCTGACTTGCAGCCCTTGCTCTACCATTTGACCGACTGACACCAAGTTCTTTGTAATAGATGGCACATGCAATACATCTGAAAGACTCTTTGTCTTACCATCATGCAAGGACAAGGGAACTTTTCCAATGTGTGAAATTGGGTGGCATGAGTCATCACCCGTCTGCACATAACCTGCATTCTGCAAATCCTGCATCTCCCCAAACCATTCTGCATGGCTGGTCATATGATTGGATGCACCTGAATCAACATACCAAACGTCTTCATGTGTTCCCTTTCCTGTAACAGCATTCAGCATATGCTGCATAACGAACAAATGTTCATTTTTGTCTTCATTCTGTCGTGAAGACGATGCATAGTTTCCTTGCTGCAACTTACCACTGCGGATATCATCTCTCTTAGCATAACATTGGGCTGCAATATGACCTGTTTTGCCACAGTAGTGGCACACAATACCAGAGTTGTTAGAACCTCTGTTCTGCCATCCACCTCTTCCTCTAAAGCTCCCCCTGCCTCTAAAGTTACCACGACCTCCTGAAACCTGCATATCGCCAAATTGCTGATTCAATCTGTTTTGCTGGTTATCACTACCACGTCCTGTACCACGGCCTCTTGAAGAGAACCTGCCACGTCCCCTTCCTGAACTAGAGTAGAAAGCTTGGACCTGTTCACCACTTCTTTCAGATGTCTCACTCTGCATGTTGATCTCTTCAGTGATCATAAGGGAGACCAATTCATCGAAATCTGGAAATGGCTTTCTGACATATACGGAAGTTACAAAAGACTTCCAAGCCTTTTCATTGTTAAGTCCACCCAAGGTAGACGACACCAAATCATCATCATCGGACATTGCATCAATCGCTGCCAATGCATTTGCAATGCTTCTTACTTTCAGTGCATACTCATTGATAGACATATTCCCTTTCTTCAATGTATTCAACTCTTGCTTGAGTTGAATCTTTCGTGCCTTTGTATTTACAGAAAACATACTTTCAAGTATGGTCCAAGCTGCATATGCATTCTCTGCATTTCTAATGTGTCCCAGCATGTTATTGTCAATTACTGCAGACAACCAATACATGACCTTCTTGTCTTTTGCATTCCATTCCTTTCGTGCCTTTGTCTCTTCTACAGTTGGAGGATCACTCACCTCCGGCTCCTTTTCTTCACCTGAAACGAACTCGTAGAGGCCTTTTCCAATAAGGAAGTTCGTGACACGAAACTTCCATGATGGGTAGTTGTTCTTGTCGAGCTTCTCAATGATGGGGCTTCCACTGTTCTCTGCCATTATCACAAAACTAATACCAAACAGCAAGCAAATCTTCTGCAACCCTTGACCTGTAGTGCACAGCAATACACCAGACAACCTTTTTTACTGTCTGCTCAACAATACATGCAATCTGCAACCAGTTTGCAGATAAACCTTGTGTTTACCCACTGATAAACACCTTTGAACTTACAGATCTGAAATCTGTAACCTGCGCACCCACGTTCGGTCAATACAGTCGAAGTCACAGTGTACCCCGAAACTGTTGTCCGCAACCTTGCGGCTCTAAAACGGGCCCTGAAACGGCCTCAAATGCCCAAAATCTCTACGGGAAAGCCTTAAAGGGCTAATTTGCAGAATATACAGTGCTCTTTGCGCACACCAAATCTCACTGCAATCTGAGATTTTTGCTCTGCCCTGCTTCCGGTGCCTCCACAGGCACTATCCAAGAGAAGGAGTGGAAGAATGGGAGAGATTCTTACCCGTAGCTTGCTTGCTCGAACCTTGCTTCTTCTCCTTCACTTCAACCTTCGAAATCAGCCTCTCTCAATGGTGCGGCTCTGATACCATGTCAAGAATCACGTGGTGGAGCGGGTTGCTCAGGATGCTGTGCCGAACACACACAGAATGCACAAGGAGAAGCTCACTTAAGAGACAAGAAGAGAGATGGAGGCCAAAACGTTTTCTTGCTGATTTCTTCTTCTTCTTCCACACTCTTTACAATGTACACAAAGTATAGATAAGATACAACATAAAAGGAAAGTGGCCTACTAAGTCAAACAATGCATAACCGACTACACTAGTCGAATGGCGCTATAACTATGCCAGCTGTAAATAGGTGTAACAACCTGAATATAATAAGTAATGAGTCAGTGGCCATGTGAGAGTCATAATGACCACCAACGTGCTAAGTGTAGACGTGTGGACCCATCTAACCAGGCGGTCCATCATCCATGTCCACATGTGTTGAGCTTGCCATCTCAACACTCCCCCTCAAGCTGAACTGCATCTCTGCAACTCCAAGTAAGCTTCGAAACTTTTGAAGCTTCTCTGTACCCAATGCCTTCGTGAAGATATCAGCTATCTGATCCTGTGTGCTGACATACACCAAGTCAATCTCACCTGCTAGTACCTTCTCTCTCACAAAGTGGTAGTGTACCTCAATATATTTTGTCCTGGCATGGAACACAGGGTTCCTAGCCAACTGTATACTGCTCATGTTGTCACAATAAATGACAACTGGACCTTCCACCTGCACATCCAAATCAGCCAGTAACTTTTGCAGCCATACTACCTCACATGTTGCAACAGCAGCACCTCTATACTCAGCCTCTGTACTTGACAAAGCAACTGTAGATTGCTTTTTGCTGCTCCATGCAACTGCTGCACTACCAAGAGAAAACATGTATCCGCTGGTAGATCTTCTATCAGACATACTACCAGCCCAATCTGCATCTGTGTATCCAAACACCTGTACATCTGTACCTGCCTCATAGAAAAGCCCATAATGTAATGTGGACTTCACATATCTCAATATGCGTCTCACTGCATCCAAATGTGGCTTTCTAGGTACTTGCATAAACTGACTCACAAGACCAACAGCATAGCTCAAGTCTGGCCTTGTAATGGTCATGTAGATCAAACTCCCCACTATCCTCCTGAACATAGTAGGGTCTTCTATCTCATCTCCAACATCAGCACTCAGCTTTACATTCTGCTCCAACGGGACTGAAAGTGGTTTGCATGCAGTCATACCATACTTGGACAACATATCCAAGCCATACTGTCTTTGGGATAGCCATATACCATCATCACATCTGATCACCTCAATGCCAAGGAAGTACCTTAGCTCACCTAAATCCTTCATCTCAAACTTCATCTTCAAACAGCCCTTGACTTCAGCAATCCCACTATCACTATCACCTGTAATAATCAAGTCATCCACATAGATGACTATGATGACCAAACCTGTATCTCCCTTTCTCACATAAAGTGAGTGATCAGCATTAGAAACATAAAAGCCAATATTGACAAGATACTCTCTGATCTTGTCAGACCATGCTCTAGGTGCTTGCTTGAGCCCATAGAGTGCCTTCTTCAACCTGCACACATACGTGGGATGCTCTAAATCTTCATAACCTGCTGGCTGATCCATATACACTTCTTCCTGCAAATCACCATGCAAGAAGGCATTCTTTACATCCACTTGCTGCAACCTCCAAGCTTTGGCTGCTGCCAAAGCAATCACACATCTGACAGTTGCCATCCTAGCAACTGGACTGAAGGTTTCATCATAATCTATGCCATATGTCTGGGCATAGCCTTTTGCAACCAACCTAGCTTTGTACCTGCTAATAGAACCACCTGCATTGTGCTTAATCTTATAAACCCACTTACATCCAATAGCTTTCTTTCCCTTTGGCAATGATACTAGATCCCAAGTCTTATTGGCCTCTAGTGCAGCCATCTCCTCATCCATTGCTGCATCCCAATGAGCATGACCAACAGCCTCCTCAAAACATGTGGGTTCAACATCCTCAACTAGTTTCACCATATAAGCATAATGGTGAGCTGCATAACCCTCAAAACCAAATCTTTTAACAGGGTATCTCACCCTGCTAGACCTGCGTACCACTGGATCACTCAATGGAGTCTTTGCATTAACACGTGCTCTCTGCACACCTGGAGTCCTCACTGAAGGAATGCCAAGCTCATCATCCAAGCTCTCTGAGCCACTGGAGTCTCCATCAAAAACTGCATCAATGCCTTCTGACACCTTATTCTTTCCTTTTTCTTTACCTGTAGTGCTACTAGATGCACCCGAAGATGTAGAGGTACTCCTTAGTCTCCCAGACCAAGGACTACCAGATGATGTCTCTGGTCCACTAAGAGTCTGTGATTCTTGCTTTTCAGCCTGCACATGAGTATCATGATCATCATCAACATCCAATGCATCACCACTAGATGCATACCAACTGCTCATTTCATCAAAGATAACATCCTTGCTCACTCTGAACTTACATGTGACAGGGTTGTAACAACGATACCCTTTCTGCTCTAAAGAGTATCCAATAAAGATACACTTTTCAGCCTTTGGATCCAGTTTCTTCCGCAACTCATCTGGCACATGAACATACGCAATGCAGCCAAATACTTTCAAGTGTGAAACATCAGGCTTCTTACCTGTAAAACATTCTTCGGGGGTCATACCATGAACTGCAGCTGTGGGAGTTCTGTTCATAATATAAACAGCAGTATGAACAGCCTCAGACAAAAAATGCTTAGGCATATTCTTTTCAGCCATCAAGGCGCGTGCAACTTCTGCAATATGCCTGTTTTTCCTTTCTGCAACCCCATTTTGCTGTGGGGTATACCTGCATGTGAACTGTCTCTTTATCCCATGAGACCTCAGAAAATCACTGAACTCATTTGAGAGGTACTCTCCCCCTCCATCTGACCTCAGGCACTTTACTTTCAAGCCTGTTTCTCTTTCAACTGCAGCCTTGAAAGTTCTAAAGTGCTCAAAAGCTTCACTCTTTTCCTTCATAAAATATACCCACAGCTTTCTAGAGCAATCATCAATGAATGTGACAAAGTATGAACTGCCTCCAAGAGATACATTTTGTGTAGGCCCCCAAATGTCTGTATGCACAACATCAAGGATATTTCTGCTTACATCTCTGTCATGTGAAAAGGGTTGTCTTGCCTGCTTACCAAACTGACATGCTTCACATACCTTCTGAAATTCTGCAACTTTAAATGTAGGCAAACCTGTAACCAACCCTTTGGACTGCATTAATTTCAGCCTTTGTACATTTGCATGTCCAATGCGTTTGTGCCAAATTTCAATGTCTGCAACAACACCTTTTCCTTTGGCATACATAGCCGCATTCATAGTAGGAATTCCAGCATCTAGAGTGAACATACGTCCAACTCTACTTCCCTTTGCTACCAACCTGCACTTGTCATTGAAGTCTTCTACAAAGCAGCCCTTTGCATTAAATCTGACTTGCAGCCCTTGCTCTACCATTTGACCGACTGACACCAAGTTCTTTGTAATAGATGGCACATGCAATACATCTGAAAGACTCTTTGTCTTACCATCATGCAAGGACAAGGGAACTTTTCCAATGTGTGAAATTGGGTGGCATGAGTCATCACCCGTCTGCACATAACCTGCATTCTGCAAATCCTGCATCTCCCCAAACCATTCTGCATGGCTGGTCATATGATTGGATGCACCTGAATCAACATACCAAACGTCTTCATGTGTTCCCTTTCCTGTAACAGCATTCAGCATATGCTGCATAACGAACAAACGTTCATTTTTGTCTTCATTCTGTCGTGAAGACGATGCATAGTTTCCTTGCTGCAACTTACCACTGCGGATATCATCTCTCTTAGCATAACATTGGGCTGCAATATGACCTGTTTTGCCACAGTAGTGGCACACAATACCAGAGTTGTTAGAACCTCTGTTCTGCCATCCACCTCTTCCTCTAAAGCTCCCCCTGCCTCTAAAGTTACCACGACCTCCTGAAACCTGCATATCGCCAAATTGCTGATTCAATCTGTTTTGCTGGTTATCACTACCACGTCCTGTACCACGGCCTCTTGAAGAGAACCTGCCACGTCCCCTTCCTGAACTAGAGTAGAAAGCTTGGACCTGTTCACCACTTCTTTCAGATGTCTCACTCTGCATGTTGATCTCTTCAGTGATCATAAGGGAGACCAATTCATCGAAATCTGGAAATGGCTTTCTGACATATACGGAAGTTACAAAAGACTTCCAAGCCTTTTCATTGTTAAGTCCACCCAAGGTAGACGACACCAAATCATCATCATCGGACATTGCATCAATCGCTGCCAATGCATCTGCAATGCTTCTTACTTTCAGTGCATACTCATTGATAGACATATTCCCTTTCTTCAATGTATTCAACTCTTGCTTGAGTTGAATCTTTCGTGCCTTTGTATTTACAGAAAACATACTTTCAAGTATGGTCCAAGCTGCATATGCATTCTCTGCATTTCTAATGTGTCCCAGCATGTTATTGTCAATTACTGCAGACAACCAATACATGACCTTCTTGTCTTTTGCATTCCATTCCTTTCGTGCCTTTGTCTCTTCTACAGTTGGAGGATCACTCACCTCCGGCTCCTTTTCTTCACCTGAAACGAACTCGTAGAGGCCTTTTCCAATAAGGAAGTTCGTGACACGAAACTTCCATGATGGGTAGTTGTTCTTGTCGAGCTTCTCAATGATGGGGCTTCCACTGTTCTCTGCCATTATCACAAAACTAATACCAAACAGCAAGCAAATCTTCTGCAACCCTTGACCTGTAGTGCACAGCAATACACCAGACAGCCTTTTTTACTGTCTGCTCAACAATACATGCAATCTGCAACCAGTTTGCAGATAAACCTTGTGTTTACTCACTGATAAACACCTTTGAACTTACAGATCTGAAATCTGTAACCTGCGCACCCACGTTCGGTCAATACAGTCGAAGTCACAGTGTACCCCGAAACTGCTGTCCGCAACCTTGCGGCTCTAAAACGGGCCCTGAAACGGCCTCAAATGCCCAAAATCTCTGCGGGAAAGCCTTAAAGGGCTAATTTGCAGAATATACAGTGCTCTTTACGCACACCAAATCTCACTGCAATCTGAGTTTTTTGCTCTGCCCTGCTTCCGGTGCCTCCACAGGCACTATCCAAGAGAAGGAGTGGAAGAATGGGAGAGATTCTTACCCGTAGCTTGCTTGCTCGAACCTTGCTTCTTCTCCTTCACTTCAACCTTCGAAATCAGCCTCTCTCAATGGCGCGGCTCTGATACCATGTCAAGAATCACGTGGTGGAGCGGGTTGCTCAAGATGCTGCGCCGAACACACACAGAATGCACAAGGAGAAGCTCACTCAAGAGACAAGAAGAGAGATGGAGGCCAAAACGTTTTCTTGCTGATTTCTTCTTCTTCTTCCACACTCTTTACAATGTACACAAAGTATAGATAAGATACAACATAAAAGGAAAGTGGCCTACTAAGTCAAACAATGCATAACCGACTACACTAGTCGAATGGCGCTATAATTATGCCAGCTGTAAATAGGTGTAACAACCTGAATATAATAAGTAATGAGTCAGTGGCCATGTGAGAGTCATAATGACCACCGACGTGCTAAGTGTAGACGTGTGGACCCATCTAACCAGGCGGTCCATCATCCATGTCCACATGTGTTGAGCTTGCCATCTCAACATGTCTCTGTATGCCCCACAGAATATGTGATTCCTAACATAGACGGCATGATCTCTAGAAAATCTACAGTACCAGATATATGGGCTACCTCCCTGGGTACGCCTCGTCATCAACTCCCTGACGCTAGCATAAGACGAAGTGATCTTCATCGACAAACAATTGAGTGATGTGAGCTTTCATCCTAACAAGATGGGCTATGAGTATGGGCTGCCCTCCTGTATTTATCAACAGAGCGTGAGACAGAGGGTAGAGTGAGTGACCAATTCTTTCCCTTCAATTCAAATGAGAGGTGAGCTATGTGGAATGGAAGGTTGCACACACGAGCTGGGCCTCTCAATGCACAATGCATGATTTGTTCCTGTGCACTGCACTATAAGGCTCCTAGGCCTTCCGTCTCGCACTATATGCCAGCATAGGGTGGGATACACTGTTGCACCATCAAATGCGCACAAGGCATACAACCTTTGCACAAGCGATTGTGAGGATAACAATAATGGGTGTAAGGATCGAGTTGCCCTCCTATATTCTCAAATAGAGTGTTAGTCATAGGGGGGTCAAGTGTGACTGGTGTGTCCTCAAAACAATCATCGAGAGGTGAGATTGAGGGATGTTATGACACTTGGCGCAAGGTATGTTTTCCTTTCCCTATGCACCGACGGGATGGGTCTCTGCTGTCACCGCATGACATGTCACCCTATTCTATACACTACACCATAAGGCTCTCTGGTCTTCATGCTTACACCTATGCCAGATGGGGTTGGGACACACTTATGCACCATCAACTATGCACCCTGGCATACTCCTTCTGTCCCATTTCCCTTATCGATTTCTAAACTAGATGTATGTTATGGGGTTCTCTACGAGATTCATCGAGTGATGTACGTTATAGGGTGAGTGAATATTCTTTCCTCCCCATTTGAGTTACTGTGCTGAGTACAATATCCTTCATCATCACCCAAATTCTTGCACCTTCATCAGTAAAGCTGCCTCCTTGGGTACTGCTGCATAGTTCTTGCCGCACTGGACGTATACTGTGAAGACATCTTGGTACTACAATGCTCGACAAATTGGGCTAATTTTTTCTAACCCTACACCTTTTATTTGCAAGTGACGGTCATGTTTTAAATGTGGGAATGTTCACATACAATCCAGTGACATGTCTTGTGTTCATGCGGAGTCCTTTCACCCTACCCAGTAAGGTTTTAAGTGTGGGGACGCACCGCTGCACGTCTGTTGAGTATACATCTTGCATATGTCATTCACGGAATCTTTGTATATCCCATGTCTTCACTTTACCTTAATGAGCCCCTTGCCCACCCACCATCCCTCGTTTCGTTTACCTAAGAGGTTGTTCCTATTGTTATTTTTCTTTGCACAGCGTTTTGGTCATTTTTCCATGTGAATATATCCTAGGTTGATAAAAACCCAAATCCAACCTTACATCCATGTATATCCTTTAATCTCTACCTTTTTTCTTCTTACCACCCCCTATTCCAAGCAACGGATTGATAGTTATTAATTTTTGAAGCAATTCCCACACATTGGACATTTTTCATATGAACGCTCCTTTATTGTTTTGGAACGCTGATCTGATATGAAAGCCCTATCCTATACCTTCCACTTAACAATTTTCCTCTTTAAATGCTATCATTCTGACGTACAGTTTGTCAGTTATTAATTTTTGCGAAACATAGTGACTTTTTCGTGCCTATTTTCATCATTTTTCCATGTGAACCTATCCTATTCTCCTCAGAATTAAATTCTGAGTGGATAGCCTTGCCCGCCCCCCTTCTTGCCCATTTCTCCTTTTTCCACTACCTTGTTCTGACCTACAGATTTTTCGTTATTAATTTTTATAAGTGTTTTCGAGCTTCGTTTTATTATTTTTTCCATGCGAATACCTCCTAATCCAATCGAAACTGAGTTCTATTGCTCTAGACCTGATGATCATCTATGTCTTGACATTTCTTGTTTTGACTACCTTCCATTCCGGTGGATGGATCATTAATTATTAATTTCTAAATCCCTTTTCAGGTATGATTTTTGGGTTTTTTCCATGTGAACACATCTTATCTTGATCAGAATTGTGTTCTGAAGTGATAGGATTGTTGGGCACTTTCTTCCGCACATTTTTCCTTTTTCCCACACTTTGTTCCGATGCACAAATTCTCCGGTATTAAATCTTGTATTCATTTTCAAGCTTGATTTTTGCCTTTTTCCCATGTGAACACCTTGCATTCTCCCTGGACCCCTTGTTGCA